>NW_025955992.1:0-40608 GCF_023159225.1 Perognathus longimembris pacificus | reverse complement strand
AAAAGAGAGAGATCACCACAATCCAGATTCTTCTGGTGAGTTACCAGTACAATAACCATACCAGGAAGTACTTAGTTTATTAAGCTACTGCTTTTCTTAATCTCAGTGGAGATATTTACTGATAAACAGCTACCTACGCAGCATGTTCATGTCGTTCCTAAATGAGCTTTTATCTCTCTCCCCTCACCACAAATCAGATTCTTCTGAGGAGTTCCCAGTACATTATCCTTTCCCCTGTGTAATTACCTTAACAAGCTCCAGCTGTTTTTATTCTCAGAAGGTTTACTCCCTGATATACAGCTGCCTACCCCCTTCGTAAGTGCAGTTCCTAAATGAGCTTTTTTCTCTGTTCCCTCACGACAATCCAGATTCTTTTGGGGAGTTACCAGTACAGTAACCATACCAGGAAGTACTTAATTTATTAAGCTACTGCTTTTCTTAATCTCAGTGGAGATATTTACTGAAAAACCGCTACCTACGCAGCATGTTCATGTCGTTCCTAAATGAGCTTTTATCTCTCTCCCCTCACGACATATCAGATTCTTCTGAGGAGTTCCCAGTACATTATCATTTCCCCTGTGTAATTACCTTAACAAGCTCCAGCTGTTTTTATTCTCAGAAGGATTACTCCCTGATATACAGCTGCCTACCCCCTTCGTAAGTGCAGGTCCTAAATGAGCTTTTTTCTCTGTTCCCTCACCACAATCCAGATTCTTTTGGGGAGTTACCAGTACAGTAACCATACCAGGAAGTACTTAATTTATTAAGCTTCTGCTTTTCTTAATCGCAGTGGAGATATTTACTGATAAACAGCTACCTACGCAGCATGTTCATGTCATTCCTAAATGAGCTCTTTTCTCTGTTCCCTCACCACAGTCCACATTCTTTTGGGGAGTTACCAGTACAGTATCCATACCAGGAAGTACTTAATTTATAAAGCTACTGTTTTTCTTAATCTCAGTGGAGATATTTACTGATAAACAGCTACCTACGCAGCATGTTCATGTCGTTCCTAAATGAGCTTTTATCTCTCTACCCTCACCACAAATCACATTCTTCTGAGGAGTTCCCAGTACATTATCCTCTCCCCTGTGTAATTACCTTAACAAGCTCCAGCTGTTTTTATTCTCAGAAGGTTTACTCCCTGATATACAGCTGCCTACCCCCTTCGTAAGTGCAGGTCCTAAATGAGCTTTTTTCTCTGTTCCCTCACCACAATCCCGATTCTTTTGGGGAGTTACCAGTACAGTAACCATACCAGGAAGTACTTAATTTATTAAGCTACTGCTTTTCTTAATCTCAGTGGAGATATTTACTGATAAACAGCTACCTACGCAGCATATTCCTGTCGTTCATAAATGGGCTATTATCTCTCCCCTCACCACAAATCAGATTCTTCTGAGGAGTTCCCAGTACATTATCCTTTCCCCTGTGTATTTACCTTAACAAGCTCCAGCTGTATTTATTCTCAGAAGGTTTACTCCCTGATATACAGCTGCCTACCCCCTTCGTAAGTGCAGGTCCTAAATGAGCTTTTTTCTCTGTTCCCTCACCACAATCCAGATTCTTTTGGGGAGTTACCAGTACAGTAACCATACCAGGAAGTACTTAATTTATTAAGCTACTGCTTTTTCTTATCTCAGTGGTGATATTTACTGATAAACAGCTACCTACGCAGCATGTTCATGTCGTTCCTAAATGAGCTTTCATCTCTCTCCCCTCATCACAAATCAGATTCTTCTGAGGAGTTCCCAGTACATTATCCTTTCCCCTGTGTAATTACCTTAACAAGCTCCAGCTGTTTTTATTCTCAGAAGGTTTACTCCCTGATATACAGCTGCCTACCCCCTTCGTAAGTGCAGTTCCTAAATGAGCTTTTTTCTCTGTTCCCTCACGACAATCCAGATTCTTTTGGGGAGTTACCAGTACAGTAACCATACCAGGAAGTACTTAATTTATTAAGCTACTGCTTTTCTTAATCTCAGTGGAGATATTTACTGAAAAACCGCTACCTACGCAGCATGTTCATGTCGTTCCTAAATGAGCTTTTATCTCTCTCCCTTCACCACAAATCAGATTCTGCTGAGGAGTTCCCAGTACATTACCTTTTCCCCTGTGTAATTACCTTAACAAGCTCCAGCTGTTTTTATTCTCAGAAGGTTTACTCCCTGATATACAGCTGCCTACCCCCTTCGTAAGTGCAGGTCCTAAATGAGCTTTTTTCTCTGTTCCTTCACCACAATCCAGATTCTTTTGGGGAGTTACCAGTACAGTAACCATACCAGGAAGTACTTAATTTATTAAGCTACTGCCTTTCTTAATCTCAGTGGAGATATTTACTGATAAACAGCTACCTACGCAGCATGTTCATGTCGTTCCTAAATGAGCTTTCATCTCTCTCCCGTCACCACAAATCAGATTCGTCTGAGGAGTTCCCAATCCATTACATTTCCCCTGTGTAATTACCTTAACAAGCTCCAGCTGTTTTTATTCTCAGAAGGTTTACTCCCTGATATACAGCTGCCTACCCCCTTCGTAAGTGCAGGTCTTAAATGAGCTTTTTTCTCTGTTCCCTCACCACAATCCCGATTCTTTTGGGGAGTTACCAGTACAGTAACCATACCAGGAAGTACTTAATTTATTAAGCTACTGCTTTTCTTAATCTCAGTGGAGATATTTACTGATAAACAGCTACCTACGCAGCATGTTCCTGTCGTTCATAAATGAGCTATTATCTCTCCCCTCACCACAAATCAGATTCTTCTGAGGAGTTCCCAGTACATTATCCTTTCCCCTGTGTAATTACCTTAACAAGCTCCAGCTGTTTTTATTCTCAGAAGGTTTACTCCCTGATATACAGCTGCCTACCCCCTTCGTAAGTGCAGGTCCTAAATGAGCTTTTTTCTCTGTTCCCTCACCACAATCCAGATTCTTTTGGGGAGTTACCAGTACAGTAACCATACCAGGAAGTACTTAATTTATTAAGCTTCTGCTTTTCTTAATCTCAGCGGAGATATTTACTGATAAACAGCTACCTATGCAGCATGTTCATGTCGTTCCTAAATGAGCTTTTATCTCTCTCCCCTCACGACAAATCAGATTCTTCTGAGGAGTTCCCAGTACATTATCCTTTCCCCTGTGTAATTACCTTAACAAGCTCCAGCTGTTTTTATTCTCAGAAGGTTTACTCCCTGATATACAGCTGCCTACCCCCTTCGTAAGTGCAGGTCCTAAATGAGCTTTTTTCTCTGTTCCCTCACCACAATCCAGATTCTTTTGGGGAGTTACCAGTACAGTAACCATCCCAGGAAGTACTTAATTTATTAAGCTACTGCTTTTCTTAATCGCAGTGGAGATATTTACTGATAAACAGCTACCTACGCAGCATGTTCATGTCATTCCTAAATGAGCTCTTTTCTCTGTTCCCTCACCACAGTCCACATTCTTTTGGGGAGTTACCAGTACAGTATCCATACCAGGAAGTACTTAATTTATAAAGCTACTGTTTTTCTTAATCTCAGTGGAGATATTTACTAATAAACAGCTACCTACGCAGCATGTTCATGTCGTTCCTAAATGAGCTTTTATCTCTCTACCCTCACCACAAATCACATTCTTCTGAGGAGTTCCCAGTACATTATCCTCTCCCCTGTGTAATTACCTTAACAAGCTCCAGCTGTTTTTTATTCTCAGAAGGTTTACTCCCTGATATACAGCTGCCTACCCCCTTCGTAAGTGCAGGTCCTAAATGAGCTTTTTTCTCTGTTCCCTCACCACAATCCAGATTCTTTTGGGGAGTTACCAGTAGAGTAACAATACCAGGAAGTACTTAATTATTAAGCTACTGCTTTTCTTAATCTCAGTGGAGATATTTACTGATAAACAGCTCCCTACGCAGCATGTTCATGTCGTTCCTAAATGAGCTTTTATCTCTCTCCCCTCACCACAAATCAGATTCTTCTGAGGAGTTCCCAGTACATTATCCTTTCCCCTGTGTAATTACCTTAACAAGCTACAGCTGTTTTTATTCTCAGAAGCGATACTCCCTGATATACAGCTGTCTACCCCCTTCACAAGTGCAGGTCCTAAATGAGTTTTTTCTCTATTCCCTCACCACTCTCCAGATTCTTTTGGGTAGTTACTAGTACAGTAACCATACCAGGAAGTACTTAATTTATTAAGCTACTGTTTTTCTTAATCTCAGTGGAGATATTTACTGATAAACAGCTACCTACGCAGCATGTTCATGTCGTTCCTAAATGAGCTTTTATCTCTCTCCCCTCACCACAAATCAGATTCTTCGGAGGAGTTTCCAGTACATTATCCTTTCCCCTGTGTAATTACCTTAACAAGCTCCAGCTGTTTTTATTCTCAGAAGGTTTACTCCCTGATATACAGCTGCCTACCCCATTCGTAAGTGCAGGTCTTAAATGAGCTTTTTTCTCTGTTCCCTCACCACAATCCAGATTCTTTTGGGGAGTTACCAGTACAGTAACCATACCAGGAAGTACTTAATTTATTAAGCTACTGCTTTTCTTAATCTCAGTGGAGATATTTACTGATAAACAGCTACCTACACAGCATGTTCATGTCGTTCTTAAATGAGCTTTTATCTCTCTCCCCTCACCACAAATCAGATTCTTCTGAGGAGTTCCCAGTACATTATCCTCCCAGGAAGTACTTAATTTATTAAGCTACTGCTTTTCTTAATCGCAGTGGAGATATTTACTGATAAACAGCTACCTACGCAGCATGTTCATGTCATTCCTAAATGAGCTCTTTTCTCTGTTCCCTCACCACAGTCCACATTCTTTTGGGGAGTTACCAGTACAGTATCCATACCAGGAAGTACTTAATTTATAAAGCTACTGTTTTTCTTAATCTCAGTGGAGATATTTACTGATAAACAGCTACCTACGCAGCATGTTCATGTCGTTCCTAAATGAGCTTTTATCTCTCAACCCTCACCACAAATCACATTCTTCTGAGGAGTTCCCAGTACACTATCCTCTCCCCTGTGTAATTACCTTAACAAGCTCCAGCTGTTTTTATTCTCAGAAGGTTTACTCCCTGATATACAGCTGCCTACCCCCTTCGTAAGTGCAGGTCCTAAATGAGCTTTTTTCTCTGTTCCCTCACCACAATCCAGATTCTTTTGGGGAGTTACCAGTAGAGTAACAATACCAGGAAGTACTTAATTTATTAAGCTACTGCTTTTCTTAATCTCAGTGGAGATATTTACTGATAAACAGCTCCCTACGCAGCATGTTCATGTCGTTCCTAAATGAGCTTTTATCTCTCTCCCCTCACCACAAATCAGATTCTTCTGAGGAGTTCCCAGTACATTATCCTTTCCCCTGTGTAATTACCTTAACAAGCTACAGCTGTTTTTATTCTCAGAAGCGATACTCCCTGATATACAGCTGTCTACCCCCTTCGCAAGTGCAGGTCCTAAATGAGTTTTTTCTCTATTCCCTCACCACTCTCCAGATTCTTTTGGGTAGTTACTAGTACAGTAACCATACCAGGAAGTACTTAATTTATTAAGCTACTGTTTTTCTTAATCTCAGTGGAGATATTTACTGATAAACAGCTACCTACGCAGCATGTTCATGTCGTTCCTAAATGAGCTTTTATCTCTCTCCCTCACCACAAATCAGATTCTCTGAGGAGTTCCAGTACATTACCTTTCCCCTGTGTAATTACCTTAACAAGCTCCAGCTGTTTTTATTCTCAGAAGGTTTACTCCCTGATATACAGCTGCCTACCCCATTCGTAAGTGCAGGTCTTAAATGAGCTTTTTTCTCTGTTCCCTCACCACAATCCAGATTCTTTTGGGGAGTTACCAGTACAGTAACCATACCAGAAGTACCTTAATTTATTAAGCTACTGCTTTTCTTAATCTCAGTGGAGATATTTACTGATAAACAGCTACCTACACAGCATGTTCATGTCGTTCCTAAATGAGCTTTTATCTCTCTCCCCTCACCACAAATCAGATTCTTCTGAGGAGTTCCCAGTACATTATCCTTTCCCCTGTGTAATTACCTTAACAAGCTCAGCTGTTTTTATTCTCAGAAGGTTTACTCCCTGATATACAGCTCCCTACCCCTTCGTAAGTGCCGGTCCTAAATGAGCTTTTTCTCTGTTCCCTCACCACAATCCAGATTCTTCTGGGGAGTTACCAGTACAATAATCCATACCAGAAGTACTTAATTTATTAAGCTACTGCTTTTCTTAATCTCAGTGGAGATATTTACTGATAAACAGCTACCTACGCAGCATGTTCATGTCGTTCCTAAATGAGCTTTTATCTCTCTCCCTCACCACAAATCACATTCTTCTGAGGAGTTCCCAGTACATTATCCTTCCCCTGTGTAATTACCTTAACAAGCTCCAGCTGTTTTTATTCTCAGAAGGTTTACTCCCTGATATACAGCTGCCTACCCCCTTCGTAAGTGCAGTTCCTAAATGAGCTTTTTTCTCTGTTCCCTCACCACAATCCAGATTCTTTTGGGGAGTTACCAGTACAGTAACCATACCAGGAAGTACTTAATTTATTAAGCTACTGCTTTTCTTAATCTCAGTGGAGATATTTACTGATAAACAGCTCCTACGCAGCATGTTCATGTCGTTCCTAAATGAGCTTTTATCTCTCTCCCGTCACCACAAATCAGATTCTTCTGAGGAGTTCCCAGTACATTACCTTTCCCCTGTGTAATTACCTTAACAAGCTACAGCTGTTTTTATTCTCAGAAGGATACTCCCTGATATACAGCTGCTACCCCCTTCGCAAGTGCAGGTCCTAAATGAGCTTTTTTCTCTATTCCCTCACCACAATCCCAGATTCTTTTGGGGAGTTACAGTACAGTAACCATACCAGGAAGTACTTAATTTATTAAGCTACTGTTTTTCTTAATCTCAGTGGAGATATTTACTGATAAACAGCTACCTACGCAGCATGTTCCTGTCGTTCATAAATGAGCTTTATCTCTCCCCTCACCACAAATCAGATTCTTCTGAGGAGTTCCAGTACATTATCCTTTCCCCTGTGTATTTACCTTAACAAGCTCCAGCTGTTTTATTCTCAGAAGGTTTACTCCCTGATATACAGCTGCCTACCCCCTTCGTAAGTGCAGGTCCTAAATGAGCTTTTTTCTCTGTTCCCTCACCACAATCCAGATTCTTTTGGGGAGTTACCAGTACAGTAACCATACCAGGAAGTACTTAATTTATTAAGCTACTGCTTTTCTTAATCTCAGTGGAGATATTTACTGATAAACAGCTACCTACGCAGCATGTTCATGTCGTTCCTAAATGAGCTTTTATCTCTCTCCCCTCACCACAAATCAGATTCTTCTGAGGAGTTCCCAGTACATTATCCTTTCCCCTGTGTAATTACCTTAACAAGCTACAGCTGTTTTTATTCTCAGAGGTTTACTCCCTGATATACAGCTCCTACCCCTTCGTAAGTGCAGGTCCTAAATGAGCTTTTTTCTCTGTTCCCTCACCACAATCCAGATTCTTCTGGGGAGTTACCAGTACAATAACCATACCAGGAAGTACTTAGTTTATTAAGCTACTGCTTTTCTTAATCTCAGTGGAGATATTTACTGATAAACAGCTACCTACGCAGCATGTTCATGTCGTTCCTAAATGAGCTTTTATCTCTCTCCCCTCACCACAAATCAGATTCTTCTGAGGAGTTCCCAGTACATTATCCTTTCCCCTGTGTAATTACCTTAACAAGCTCCAGCTGTTTTTATTCTCAGAAGGTTTACTCCCTGATATACAGCTGCCTACCCCTTCGTAAGTGCAGTTCCTAAATGAGCTTTTTTCTCTGTTCCCTCACCACAATCCAGATTCTTTTGGGGAGTTACCAGTACAGAACCATACCAGGAAGTACTTAATTATTAAGCTACTGCTTTTCTTAATCTCAGTGGAGATATTTACTGATAAAAGCTACCTACGCAGCATGTTCATGTCGTTCCTAAATGAGCTTTTATCTCTCTCCCTCACCACAATCAGATTCTGCTGAGGAGTTCCCAGTACATTACCTTTCCCCTGTGTAATTACCTTAACAAGCTCCAGCTGTTTTTATTCTCAGAAGGTTTACTCCCTGATATACAGCTGCCTACCCCCTTCGTAAGTGCAGGTCCTAAATGAGCTTTTTTCTCTGTTCCTTCACCACAATCCAGATTCTTTTGGGGAGTTACCAGTACAGTAACCATACCAGGAAGTACTTAATTTATTAAGCTACTGCCTTTCTTAATCTCAGTGGAGATATTTACTGATAAACAGCTACCTACGCAGCATGTTCATGTCGTTCCTAAATGAGCTTTCATCTCTCTCCCGTCACCACAAATCAGATTCGTCTGAGGAGTTCCCAGTCCATTACCCTTTCCCCTGAGTAATTACCTTAACAAGCTCCAGCTGTTTTTATTCTCAGAAGGTTTACTCCCTGATATACAGCTGCCTACCCCTTCGTAAGTGCAGGTCTTAAATGAGCTTTTTTCTCTGTTCCCTCACCACAATCCCGATTCTTTTGGGGAGTTACCAGTACAGTAACCATACCAGAAAGTACCTAATTTATTAAGCTACTGCTTTTCTTAATCTCAGTGGAGATATTTACTGATAAACAGCTACCTACGCAGCATGTTCATGTCGTTCCTAAATGAGCTTTTATCTCTCTCCCCTCACCACAAATCAGATTCTTCTGAGGAGTTCCCAGTACATTATCCTTTCCCCTGTGTAATTACCTTAACAAGCTCCAGCTCTTTTTATTCTCAGAAGGTTTACTCCCTGATATACAGCTGCCTACCCCCTTCGTAAGTGCAGGTCCTAAATGAGCTATTTTCTCTGTTCCCTCAACACAATCCAGTTTGTTTTGGGGAGTTACCAGTACAGTAATCATATCACGAAGTACTTAATTTATTAAGCTACTGCTTTTCTTAATCTCAGTGGAGATATTTACGGATAAACAGCTACCTACGCAGCATGTTCATGTCGTTCCTAAATGAGCTTTTATCTCTCTCCCCTCACCACAAATCAGATTCTTCTGAGGAGTTCCCAGTACATTATCCTTTCCCCTGTGTAATTACTTAACAAGCTCCAGCTGTTTTTATTCTCAGAAGGTTTACTCCCTGATATACAGCTGCCTACCCCCTTCGTAAGTGCCGCTCCTAAATGAGCTTTTTTCTCTGTTCCCTCACCACAATCCAGATTCTTCTGGGGAGTTACCAGTACAATAACCATACCAGGAATTACTTAGTTTATTAAGCTACTGCTTTTCTTAATCTCAGTGGAGATATTTACTGATAAACAGCTACCTACGCAGCATGTTCATGTCGTTCGTAAATGAGCTTTTATCTCTCTCCCCTCACCACAAATCAGATTCTTCTGACTAGATCCCAGTACATTATCCTTTCCCCTGTGTAATTACCTTAACAAGCTCCAGCTGTTTTTATTCTCAGAAGGTTTACTCCCAGATATACAGCTGCCTACCCCCTTCGTAAGTGCACGTCCTAAATGAGCTTTTTTCTCTGTTCCCTCACCACAATCCAGATTCTTTTGGGGAGTTACCAGTACAGTAACCATTCCAGGAAGTACTTAATTTATTAAGCTACTGCTTTTCTTAATCTCAGTGGAGATATTTGCTGATAAACAGCTACCTACGCAGCATGTTCATGTCGTTCCTAAATGAGCTTTTTTCTCTGTTCCCTCACCACAATCCAGATTCTTTTGGGAGTTACCAGTAAAGTATCCATACCAGGAAGTACTTAATTTATTAAGCTACTGCTTTTCTTAATCTCAGTGGAGATATTTACTGATAAACAGCTACGTATGCAGCATGTTCATGTCGTTCCTAAATGAGCTTTTATCTCTCTCCCCTCACCACAAATCAGATTCTTCTGAGGAGTTCCCAGTACATTATCCTTTCCCCTTTGTAATTACCTTAACAAGCTCCAGCTGTTTTTATTCCCAGAAGGTTTACTCCCTGATATACAGCTGCCTACCCCATTCGTAAGTTCAGGTCCTAAATGAGCTTTTTTCTCTGTTCCCTCACCACAAGCCAGATTCTTTTGGGGAGTTTCCAGTACAGTATCCATACCAGGAAGTACTTAATTTATTAAGCTACTGCTTTTCTTAATCTCAATGGAGATATTTACTGATAAACAGCTACTTTGCAGCATGTTCATGTCGTTCCTAAATGAGCTTTTATCTCTCTCCCCTCACCACAAATCAGATTCTTCTGAGGAGTTCCCAGTACATTATCCTTTCCCTTGTGTAATTACCTTAACAAGCTACAGCTGTTTTTATTCTCAGAAGGTTTACTCCCTGATATACAGCTGCCTACCCCCTTCGTAAGTGCAGGTCCTAAATGAGCTTTTTTCTCTGTTCCCTCACCACAATCCAGATTGTTTTGGGGAGTTACCAGTACAATAACCCTACCAGGAAGTACTTAATTTATTAAGCTACAGCTTTTCTTAATCTCAGTGGAGATATTTACTGATAAACAGCTACTTTGCAGCATGTTCATGTCGTTCCTAAATGAGCTTTTATCTCTCTCCCCTCACCACAAATCAGATTCTTCTGAGGAGTTCCCAGTACATTATCCTTTCCCCTGTGTAATTACCTTAACAAGCTCCAGCTGTTTTTATTCTCAGAAGGTTTACTCCCTGATATACAGCTGCCTACCCATTCGTAAGGCAGGTCCTAAATGAGCTTTTTTCTCTGTTCCCTCACCACAATCCAGATTCTTTTGGGGAGTTACCAGTACAGTAACCATACCAGGAAGTACTTAATTTATTAAGCTACTGCTTTTCTTAATCTCAGTGGAGATATTTACTGATAAACAGCTACCTTTGCAGCATGTTCATGTCGTTCCTAAATGAGCTTTTTTCTCTGTTCCCTCACCACAATCCAGATTCTTCGGGAGTTACCCAGTACAGTATCCATACCAGGAAGTACTTAATTTATTAAGCTACTGCTTTTCTTAATTCTCAGAATTTTACTGATAAACAGCTACCTACGCAGCATGTTCATGTCGTTCCTAAATGAGCTTTTTTCTCTCCCTCACCACAAATCAGATTCTTGAGGAGTTCCCAGTACATTATCCTTTCCCCTGTGTGACTTAATTCAAAGCTCCAGCTGTTTTTATTCTCAGAAGGTTTACTCCCTGATATACAGCTACCTACAGTGTTCATGTCGTTCCTAAATGAGCTTTTATCTCTCTCCCCTCACCACAATCAGATTCTTCTGAGGAGTTCCCAGTACATTATCCTTTCCCCTTGTAATTACCTTAACAAGCTCCAGCTGTTTTTATTCTCAGAAGGTTTACTCCCTTATATACAGCTGCCTACCCCTTCGTAAGTGCAGGTCCTAAATGAGCTTTTTTCTCGTTCCCTCTCCACAATCAGATTCTTTTGGGGAGTTACCAGTACAGTATCCATACCAGGAAGTACTTAATTTATTAAGCTACTGCTTTTCTTAATCTCAGTGGAGATATTTACTGATAAACAGCTACCTACGCAGCATGTCATGTCGTTCCTAAATGAGCTTTTTTCTCTGTTCCCTCACCACAATCCAGATTCTTTTGGGGAGTTACCAGTACAGTACCATACCAGGAAGTACTTAATTTATTAAGCTACTGCTTTTCTAATCTCAGTGGGATATTTACTGATAAATAGCAACTACGCAGCATGTTCATGTCGTTCCTAAATGAGCTTTTATCTCTCTCCCCTCACCACAAATCAGATTCTTCTGAGGAGTTCCCAGTACATTATCCTTTCCCCTGTGTAATTACCTTAACAAGCTCCAGCTGCTTTTATTCTCAGAGGATACTCCCTGATATACAGCTGCCTACCCCTTCGTAAGTGCAGTCCTAAATGAGCTTTTTTCTCTGTTCCCTCACCACAATCCAGATTCTTTTGGGGAGTTACCAGTACAGTAACCATACCAGGAAGTACTTAATTTATTAAGCTACTGCTTTTCTTAATCTCAGTGGAGATATTTACTGATAAACAGCTACCTCGCAGCATGTTCATGTCGTTCCTAATGAGCTTTTATCTCTCTCCCCTCACCACAAATCAGATTCTTCTGAGGAGTTCCCAGTACATTATCCTTTCCCTGTGTAATTACCTTAACAAGCTCCAGCTGTTTTTATTCTCAGAATGGTTTACTCCCTGATATACAGCTGCCTAGCCCCTTCGTAAGTGCAGGTCCTAAATGAGCTTTTTTCTCTGTTCCCTCACCACAATCCAGATTCTTTTGGGGAGTTACCAGTACAGTAACCATACCAGGAAGTACTTAATTATTAAGCTACTGCTTTTCTTATCTCAGTGGAGATATTTACTGATAAATAGCTACCTACGCAGCATGTTCATGTCGTTCCTAAATGAGCTTTTTTCTCTCCCCTCACCACAATCAGATTCTTCTGAGGAGTTCCCAGTACATTATCCTTTCCCCTGTGTAATTACCTTAACAAGCTCCAGCTGTTTTTATTCTCAGTGGAGTATTCTTGATATACAGCTGCCTACCCCCTTCGTAAGTGCAGGTCCTAAATGAGCTTTTTCTCTCCCTCACCACAATCCAGATTCTTTTGGGAGTTACCAGTACAGTAACCATACCAGGAAGTACTTAATTTATTAACAAGCTACTGCTTTTTAATCTCAGTGGAGATATTTACTGATAAACAGCTACCTACGCAGCATGTTCATGTCGTTCCTAAATGAGCTTTTTTCTCTCCTCACCACAAATCAGATTCTTTGAGGAGTTCCCAGTACATTACCTTTCCCCTGGAAGTACTTACTTAAAGCTCCAGCTGTTTTTATTCTCAGAAGGTTTTACTGATATACAGCTGCCTACCCCCTTCGTTCATGTCGTTCCTAAATGAGCTTTTTTCTCTGTTCCCTCACCACAATCAGATTCTTTGGGAGTTACCAGTACAGTAACCATACCAGGTAATTACTTAAAACTACTGCTTTTTAATCTCAGTGGAGATATTACTGATAAACAGCTACCTACGCAGCATGTTCATGTCGTTCCTAAATGAGCTTTTATCTCTCTCCCCTCACCACAAATCAGATTCTTCTGAGGAGTTCCCAGTACATTATCCTTTCCCCTGTGTAATTACCTTAACAAGCTCCAGCTGTTTTTATTCTCAGAAGGTTTACTCCCTGATATACAGCTGCCTACCCCCTTCGTAAGTGCAGGTCCTAAATGAGCTTTTTCTCTGTTCCCTCAACACAATCCAGATTCTTTTGGGGAGTACCAGTACAGTAACCATACCAGGAAGTACTTAATTTATTAAGCTACTGCTTTTCTTAATCTCAGTGGAGATATTTACTGATAAACAGCTACCTACGCAGCATGTTCATGTCGTTCCTAAATGAGCTTTTTTCTCTGTTCCCTCACCACAATCCAGATTCTTTTCGGGAGTTACCTGTACAGTATCCATACCAGGAAGTACTTAATTTATTAAGCTACTGCTTTTCTTAATCTCTGTGGAGATATTTACTGATAAACAGCTACCTACGCAGCATGTTCATGTCGTTCCTAAATGAGCTTTTATCTCTCTCCCCTCACCACAAATCAGATTCTGCTGAGGAGTTCCCAGTACATTATCCTTTCCCCTGTGTAATTATTTTAACAAGCTACAGCTGTTTTTATTCTCAGAAGGGTTACTCCCTGATATACAGCTGCCTACCCCCTTCGTAAGTGCAGGTCCTAAATGAGCTTTTATCTCTCTCCCCTCACCACAAATCAGATTCTTCTGGGGAGTTACCAGTACATTATCCTTTCCCCTGTGTAATTACTTACAAGCTCCAGCTTTTTTATTCTCAGAAGGTTTACTGATATACAGCTGCCTACCAGCATGTAAGTGCGTCCTAAATGAGCTTTTTTCTCTGTTCCCTCACCACAATCCAGATTCTTTTGGGGAGTTACCAGTACAGTATCCTTTCCAGGTACTTAATTTATTAAGCTACTGCTTTTCTTAATCTCAGTGGAGATATTACTCCCTGATAAACAGCTACCTACGCAGCATGTCATAAGTCGTTCCTAAATGAGCTTTTATTCTCTCCCTCACCACAAATCAGATTCTTCTGAGGAGTTCCCAGTACATTATCCTTTCCCCTGTGTAATTACCTTAACAAGTTCCAGCTGTTTTTATTCTCAGAAGGTTTACTCCCTGATATACAGCTGCCTACCCACTTCGTAAGTGCAGGTCCTAAATGAGCTTTTTTCTCTGTTCCCTCACCACAATCAGATTCTTTTGGGGAGTACCAGTACAGTAACCATACCAGGAAGTACTTAATTTATTAAGCTACTGCTTTCTTAATCTCAGTGGAGATATTACTGATAAACAGCTACCTACGCAGCATTTTCATTCGTTCCTAAATGAGCTTTTTTCTCTGTTCCCTCACCACAATCCAGATTCTTTTCGGGAGTTACCTGTACAGTATCCATACCAGGAAGTACTTAATTTATTAAGCTACTGCTTTTCTTAATCTCTGTGGAGATATTTACTGATAAACAGCTACCTACGCAGCATGTTCATGTCGTTCCTAAATGAGCTTTTATCTCTCTCCCCTCACCACAAATCAGATTCTTCTGAGGAGTTCCCAGTACATTATCCTTTCCCTTGTGTAATTACCTTAACAAGCTCCAGCTGTTTTTATTCTCAGAAGGTTTACTCCCTGATATACAGCTGCCTACCCCCTTCGTAAGTGCAGGTCCTAAATGAGCTTTTTTCTCTCCCTCACCACAATCAGATTCTTTTGGGAGTTACCAGTACATAACCTACCAGGAAGTACTTAATTTATTAAGCTACCAGCTTTTCTTAATCTCAGTGGAGATATTTACTGATAAACAGCTGCCTACCCCCGTTCATGTCGTTCCTAAATGAGCTTTTATCTCTCTCCCCTCACCACAAATCAGATTCTTCTGAGGAGTTCCCAGTACATTATCCTTTCCCCTGTGTAATTACCTTAAAAAGCTCCAGCTGTTTTTATTCTCAGAAGGTTTTACTGATATACAGCTACCTACGCACATGTGCATGCGTCCTAAATGAGCTTTTTTCTCTGTTCCCTCACCACAATCCAGATTCTTTGGGAGTTCCAGTACAGTAACCATACCAGGTACTTAATTTATTAAGCTACTGCTTTTTAATCTCAGTGGAGATATTACTGATAAACAGCTACCTACGCAGCATTCGTAAGTGCGGTCCTAAATGAGCTTTTTCTCTGTTCCCTCACCACAATCAGATTCTTTTGGGAGTTACCAGTACAGTAACCATACCAGGAAGTACTTAAATTATTAAGATACTGCTTTTCTTAATTCAGTGGAGATTTTTACTGATAAACAGCTACCTATGCAGCATGTTCATGTCGTTCCTAAATGAGCTTTTATCTCTCTCCCCTCACCACAAATCAGATTCTTCTGAGGAGTTCCCAGTACATTATCCTTTCCCCTGTGTAATTACCTTCACAAGCTCCAGCTGTTGCTTATTCTCAGAAGGTTTACTCCCTGATATACAGCTGCCTACACCCTTCGTAAGTGCAGGTCCTAAATGAGCTACTTTATCTCTCTCCCCTCACCACAAATCAGATTCTTCTGAGGAGTTCCCAGTACATTATCCTTTCCCTGTGTAATTACCTTAACAAGCTCCAGCTGTTTTTATTCTCAGAAGGTTTACTCCCTGATATACAGCTGCCTACCCCCTTCGTAAGTGCAGGTCCTAAATGAGCTTTTTTCTCTGTTCCCTCACCACAATCCTGATTCTTTTGGGGAGTTACCAGTACAGTAACCATACCAGGAAGTACTTAATTTATTAAGATACTGCTTTTCTTAATCTCAGTGGAGATATTTACTGATAAACAGCTACCTACGCAGCATGGTCATGTCGTTCCTAAATGAGCTTTTATCTCTCTCCCCTCACCACAAATCAGATTCTTCTGAGGAGTTCCCAGTACATTATCCTTTCCCCTGTGTAATTACCTTCACAAGCTCCAGCTGTTTTTATTCTCAGAAGGTTTACTCCCTGATATACAGCTGCCTACCCCCTTCGTAAGTGCAGGTCCTAAATGAGCTTTTATCTCTCTCCCCTCACCACAAATCAGATTCTTCTGAGGAGTTCCCAGTACATTATCCTTTCCCCTGTGTAATTACCTTAACAAGCTCCAGCTGTTTTTATTCTCAGAAGGTTTGCTCCCTGATATACAGCTGCCTACCCCCTTCGTAAGTGCAGGTCCTAAATGAGCTTTTTTCTCTGTTCCCTCACCACAATCCAGATTCTTTGGGAGTTACCAGTACAGTAACCATACCAGGAAGTACTTAATTTATTAAGCTACTGCTTTGCTTAATCTCAGTGGAGATATTACTGATAAACAGCTACCTACGCAGCATGTTCATGTCGTTCCTAATGAGCTTTTATCTCTCTCCCTCACCACAAATCAGATTCTTTGAGGAGTTCCAGTACATTATACTTTCCCCTGTGTAATTACCTTAACAAGCTCCAGCTGTTTTTATTCTCAGAAGGTTTACTCCCTCATATACAACTGCCTACCCCCTTCGTAAGTGCAGGTCCTAAATGAGCTTTTTCTCTGTTCCCTCACCACAATCCAGATTCTTTTGGGGAGTTCCCAGTACAGTAACCATACCAGGAAGTACTTAATTTATTAAGCTACTGCTTTTCTTAATCTCAGTGGAGATATTTACTGATAAAGAGCTACCTACGCAGCATGTTCATGTCGTTCCTAAATGAGCTTTTTTCTCTCCCCTCACCACAAATCAGATTCTTCTGAGGAGTTCCCAGTACATTATCCATTTCCCTTGTGTAATTACCTTAATAAGCTCCAGCTGTTTTTATTCTCAGTGGAGATTTCTCCCTGATATACAGCTGCCTACCCCCTGTAAGTGCAGGTCCTAAATGAGCTTTTTCTCTCCCTCACCACAATCAGATTCTTTTGGGAGTTACCAGTACAGTAACCATACCAGTGTAATTAATTTATTAACAAGCTACAGCTTTTTTAATCTCAGTGGAGATATTTACTGATAAACAGCTACCTACCAGCATGTTCATGTCGTTCCTAAATGAGCTTTTATCTCTCTCCCCTCACCACAAATCAGATTCTTCTGAGGAGTTCCCAGTACATTATCCTTTCCCCTGTGTAATTACCTTAACAAGCTCCAGCTGTTTTTATTCTCAGAAGGTTTGCTCCCTGATATACAGCTGTCTACCCCCTTCGTAAGTGCAGGTCCTAAATGAGCTTTTTTCTCTGTTCCCTCACCACAATCCACATTCCTTTGGGCAGTTACCAGTACAGTAACCATACCAGGAAGTACTTAATTTATTAAGCTACTGCTTTGCTTAATCTCAGTGGAGATATTCACTGATAAACAGCTACCTACGCAGCATGTTCATGTCGTTCCTAGATGAGCTTTTATCTCTCTCCCCTCACCACAAATCAGATTCTTGTGAGGAGTTCCTAGTACATTATACTTTCCCCTGTGTAATTACCTTAACAAGCTCCAGCTGTTTTTATTCTCAGAAGGTTTACTCCCTCATATACAACTGCCTACCCCCTTCGTAAGTGCAGGTCCTAAATGAGCTTTTTACTCTGTTCCCTCAGCACAATCCAGATTCTTTTGGGGAGTTCCCAGTACAGTAACCATACCAGGAAGTACTTAATTTATTAAGCTACTGCTTTTCTTAATCTCAGTGGAGATATTTACTGATAAAGAGCTACCTACGCAGCATGTTCATGTCGTTCCTAAATGAGCTTTTATCTCTCTCCCTCACCACAAATCAGATTCTTCTGAGGAGTTCCCAGTACATTATCCTTTCCCCTGTGTAATTACCTTACAAGCTCCAGCTGTTTTTATTCTCAGAAGGTTTACTCCCTGATATACAGCTGCCTACCCCTTCGTAAGTGCAGGTCCTAAATGAGCTTTTATCTCTCTCCCCTCACCACAAATCAGATTCTTCTGAGGAGTTCCCAGTACATTATCCTTTCCCCTGTGTAATTACCTTAACAAGCTCCAGCTGTTTTTATTCTCAGAAGGTTTACTCCCTGATATACAGCTGCCTACCCACTTCGTAAGTGCAGGACCTAAATGAGCTTTTATCTCTCTCCCCTCACCACAAATCAGATTCTTCTGAGGAGTTCCCAGTACATTATCCTTTCCCCTGTGTAATTACCTTAACAAGCTCCACTGCTATTCTTATTCTCAGAAGGTTTACTCCCTGATATACAGCTGCCTACGCAGCATTTTCAGGTCCTAAATGAGCTTTTTTCTCTGTTCCCTCACCACAATCCAGATTCTTTTCGGGAGTTACCTGTACAGTATCCATACCAGGAAGTACTTAATTTATTAAGCTACTGCTTTTCTTAATCTCTGTGGAGATATTTACTGATAAACAGCTACCTACGCAGCATGTTCATGTCGTTCCTAAATGAGCTTTTATCTTTCTCCCCTCACCACAAATCAGATTCTGCTGAGGAGTTCCCAGTACATTATCCTTTCCCCTCTGTAATTACCTTCACAAGCTCCAGCTGTTTTTATTCTCAGAAGGTTTACTCCCTGATATACAGCTGCCTACACCCTTCGTAAGTGCAGGTCCTAAATGAGCTTTTATCTCTCTCCCCTCACCACAAATCAGATTCTTCTGAGGAGTTCCCAGTACATTAACCTTTCCCCTGTGTAATTACCTTAACAAGCTCCAGCTTTTTTATTCTCAGAAGGTTTACTCCCTGATATACAGCTGCCTACCCCCGTTCGTAAGTGCGGTCCTAAATGAGCTTTTTTCTCTGTTCCCTCACCACAATCCAGATTCTTTTGGGAGTTACCACTACAGTAAACATACCAGGAAGTACTTAATTTATTAAGCTACTGCTTTTCTTAATCTCAGTGGAGATATTTACTGATAAACAGCTACCTACGCAGCATGTGCATGTCGTTCCTAAATGAGCTTTTATCTCTCTCCCCTCACCACAAATCAGATTCTTCTGAGGAGTTCCCAGTACATTATCCTTTCCCCTGTGTAATTACCTTAACAAGCTCCAGCTGTTTTTATTCTCAGAAGGTTTACTCCCTGATATACAGCTGCCTACCCCCTTCGTAAGTGCAGGTCCTAAATGAGCTTTTTCTCTGTTCCCTCACCACAATCAGATTCTTTTGGGGAGTTACCAGTACAGTAACCATACCAGGAAGTACTTAATTTATTAAGCTACTGCTTTTCTTAATCTCAGTGGAGATATTACTGATAAACAGCTACCTACGCAGCATGTTCATGTCGTTCCTAAATGAGCTTTTATCTCTCTCCCCTCACCACAAATCAGATTCTTCTGAGGAGTTCCCAGTACATTATCCTTTCCCTGTGTAATTACCTGAACAAGCTCCAGCTGTTTTTATTCTCAGAAGGTTTACTCCCTGATATACAGCTGCCTACCCCCTTCGTAAGTGCAGGTCCTAAATGAGCTTTTTTCTCTGTTCCCTCACCACAATCCAGATTCTTTTGGGGAGTTACCAGTACAGTAACCATACCAGGAAGTACTTAATTTATTAAGATACTGCTTTCTTAATCTCAGTGGAGATATTTTACTGATAAACAGCTACCTACGCAGCATGTTCATGTCGTTCCTAAATGAGCTTTTATCTCTCTCCCCTCACCACAAATCAGATTCTTCTGAGGAGTTCCCAGTACATTATCCTTTCCCCTGTGTAATTACCTTAACAAGCTCCAGCTGTTTTTATTCTCAGAAGGTTTACTCCCTGATATACAGCTGCCTACCCCTTCGTAAGTGCAGGTCCTAAATGAGCTACTTTCTCTGTTCCCTCACCACAATCCAGATTCTTCTGGGGAGTTCCCAGTACAGTAACCATACCAGGAAGTACTTAACATTAGCTACTGCTTTTCTTAATTCTCAGAATTTTACTGATAACAGCTACCTACGCAGCATGTTCATGTCGTTCCTAAATGCGCTTTTTTCTCCCTCACCACAAATCAGATTCTTCTGAGGAGTTCCCAATACATTATCCTTTCCAGGAATTACCTTAAAAAGCTCCAGCTGTTTTCTATTCTCAGAAGGTTTACTCCCTGATATACAGCTGCCTACCAGCATTCGTAAGTGCAGGTCCTAATTGAGCTTTTATCTCTCTCCCCTCACCACAAATCAGATTCTTCTGAGGAGTTCCCAGTACATTATCCTTTCCCCTGTGTAATTACCTTAACAAGCTCCAGCTGTTTTTATTCTCAGAAGGTTTGCTCCCTGATATACAGCTGTCCTACCCCCTTCGTAAGTGCAGGTCCTAAATGAGCTTTTTTCTCTGTTCCCTCACCACAATCCAGATTCTTTGGGAGTTACCAGTACAGTAACCATACCAGGAAGTACTTAATTTATTAAGCTACTGCTTTGCTTAATCTCAGTGGAGATATTACTGATAAACAGCTACCTACGCAGCATGTTCATGTCGATCCTAAATGAGCTTTTATCTCTCTCCCCTCACCACAAATCAGATTCTTCTGAGGAGTTCCCAGTACATTATCCTTTCCCCTGTGTAATTACCTTAACAAGCTCCAGCTGTTTTTATTCTCAGAAGGTTTACTCCCTGATATACAGCTGCCTACCCCCTTCGTAAGTGCAGGTCCTAAATGAGCTTTTTTCTCTGTTCCCTCACCACAATCCAGATTCTTTTGGGGAGTTACCAGTACAGTAACCATACCAGGAAGTACTTAATTTATTAAGCTACTGCTTTTCTTAATCTCAGTGGAGATATTTACTGATAAACAGCTACCTACGCAGCATGTTCATGTCGTTCCTAAATGAACTTTTATCTCTCTCCCCTCACCACAAATCAGATTCTTCTGAGGAGTTCCCAGTACATTATCCTTTCCCTGTGTAATTACCTTAACAAGCTCCAGCTGTTTTTATTCTCAGAAGGTTTACTCCCTGATATACAGCTGCCTACCCCTTCGTAAGTGCAGGTCCTAAATTGAGATTTTTTCTCTGTTCCCTCACCACAATCCAGATTCTTTTGGGGAGTTACCAGTACAGTAACCATACCAGGAAGTACTTAATTTATTAAGCTACTGCTTTTCTTAATCTCAGTGGAGATATTTACTGATAAACAGCTACCTACGCAGCATGTTCATGTCGTTCCTTAAAAGAGCTTTTATCTCTCTCCCCTCACCACAAATCAGATTCTTCTGAGGAGTTCCCAGTACATTATCCTTTCCCCTGTGTAATTACCTTACAAGCTCCAGCTGTTTTTATTCTCAGAAGGTTTACTCCCTGATATACAGCTGCCTACACCCTTCGTAAGTGCAGGTCCTAAATGTGCTTTTTTCTCTGTTCCCTCACCACAATCCAGATTCTTTTGGGAGTTCCCAGTACAGTAACCATACCAGTGTAATTACCTTAACAAGCTACTGCTTTTCTTAATCTCAGAGATATTTACTGATAAACAGCTACCTACCAGCATGTTCATGTCGTTCCTAAATGAGCTTTTTTCTCTGTTCCCCTCACCACAAATCAGATTCTTTGAGGAGTTCCCAGTACATTATCCTTTCCCCTGTGTAATTACCTTAACATTAGCTACTGCTTTTTTATTCTCAGTGGTTTACTCCCTGATATACAGCTACCTACCCCCTTCGTAAGTGCAGGTCCTAAATGAGCTTTTATTCTCTGTTCCCTCACCACAATCCAGATTCTTTTGGGAGTTACCAGTACATTAACCATACCAGGAAGTACTTAATTTATTAAGCTACTGCTTTTCTTAATCTCAGTGGAGATATTACTGATAAACAGCTACCTACGCAGCATTCGTAAGTCGTTCCTAAATGAGCTTTTATCTCTGTCCCCTCACCACAAATCAGATTCTTCTGAGGAGTTCCCAGTACATTATCCTTTCCCCTGTGTAATTACCTTAACAAAGCTCCAGCTGTTTTTATTCTCAGAAGGTTTACTCCCTGATATACAGCTGCCTACCAGCATTCGTAAGTGCAGGTCCTAAATGAGCTTTTTTCTCTGTTCCCTCACCACAATCCAGATTCTTTTGGGGAGTTACCAGTACAGTAACCATACCAGGAAGTACTTAATTTATTAAGCTCCAGCTGTTTTTAATCTCAGTGGAGATTTACTGATAAACAGCTACCTACCCCCTTTGTAAGTCAGTCCTAAATGAGCTTTTATCTCTCTCCCCTCACCACAAATCAGATTCTTCTGAGGAGTTCCCAGTACATTATCCTTTCCCCTGTGTAAAGTACCTTAACAAAGCTAGCTGTTTTTATTCTCAGAAGGTTTGCTCTGATATACAGCTGCCTACCACCTGTTCAAGTGCAGGTCCTAAATGAGCTTTTTCTCTCTCCCTCACCACAAATCCAGATTCTTTGGGGAGTTCCAGTACAGTAACCATACCAGGTAATTACCTTAACAAGCTACAGCTGTTTTTAATTCTCAGTGGAGATTTACTGATAAACAGCTACCTACCCCCTGTCATGTCGTTCCTAAATGAGCTTTTATCTCTCTCCCTCACCACAAATCAGATTCTTTGGGGAGTTCCCAGTACATTATCCTTTCCAGTGTAATTACCTTAATTTATTAAGCTCCAGCTGTTTTCTATTCTCAGTGGAGATATTCACTCCCTGATATACAGCTGCCTACGCAGCCCTTCGTAAGTGCAGGTCCTAAATGAGCTTTTATCTCTCTCCCCTCACCACAAATCAGATTCTTCTGAGGAGTTCCCAGTACATTATCCTTTCCCCTGTGTAATTACCTTAACAAACTCCAGCTGTTTTTAATCTCAGAAGTTTACTCCCTGATATACAGCTGCCTACCCCCTTCGTAAGTGCAGGTCCTAAATGAGCTTTTTTCTCTGTTCCCTCACCACAATCCAGATTCTTTTGGGGAGTTACCAGCACAGTAACCATACCAGGAAGTACTTAATTTATTAAGCTACTGCTTTTCTTAATCTCAGTGGAGATATTTACTGATAAACAGCTACCTACGCAGCATGTTCATGTCGTTCCTAAATGAGCTTTTATCTCTCTCCCCTCACCACAAATCAGATTCTTCTGAGGAGTTCCCAGTAGATTATCCTTTCCCCTGTGTAATTACCTTAACAAGCCCCAGCTGTTTTTATTCTCAGAAGGTTTGCTCCCTGATATACAGCTGCCTACCACCTTCGTAAGTGCAGGTCCTAAATGAGCTTTTTTCTCTGTTCCCTCACCACAATCCAGATTCTTTTGGGAGTTACCAGTACAGTAACCATACCAGGAAGTACTTAATTATTAAGCTACTGCTTTTCTTAATTCAGTGGAGATTTTTACTGATAAACAGCTACCTATGCAGCATGTTCATGTCGTTCCTAAATGAGCTTTTATCTCTCTCCCCTCACCACAAATCAGATTCTTCTGAGGAGTTCCCAGTACATTATCCTTTCCCCTGTGTAATTACCTTACAAGCTCCAGCTGTTTCTTATTCTCAGAAGGTTTACTCCCTGATATACAGCTGCCTACACCCTTCGTAAGTGCAGGTCCTAAATGAGCTTTATCTCACTCCCCTCACCACAAATCAGATTCTTTTGGGAGTTACCAGTACAGTAACCATACCAGGAATACTTAACATTAGCTACTGCTTTTTAATCTCAGTGGAGATATTCACTCCCTGATAAACAGCTACCTACCCCCTTCGTAAGAGCAGGTTCCTAAATGAGCTTTTATCTCTCTCCCCTCACCACAAATCAGATTCTTCTGAGGAGTTCCAGTACATTAACCTTTCCCCTGTGTAATTACCTTAACAAACCTACTGCTTTTCTATTCTCAGAAGGTTTACTGATATAACAGCTACCTAGTAGTGTTCAGGTCCTAAATGAGCTTTTATCTCTCTCCCCTCACCACAAATCCAGATTCTTTTGGGAGTTCCCAGTACAGTAACCTACCAGGTAATTACCTTAACAAGCTCCAGCTGTTTTTAATCTCAGTGGAGATATTTACTGATAAACAGCTACCTACGCAGCATGTTCATGTCGTTCCTAAATGAGCTTTTTCTCTGTTCCCTCACCACAATCCAGATTCTTTTGGGCAGTTACCAGTACAGTATCCATACCAGGAAGTACTTAATTTATTAAGCTACTGCTTTGCTTAATCTCAGTGGAGATATTACTGATAAACAGCTACCTACCAGCATGTTCATGTCGTTCCTAATGAGCTTTTATCTCTCTCCCCTCACCACAAATCAGATTCTTCTGAGGAGTTCCAGTACATTAACCTTTCCCCTGTGTAATTACCTTAACAAGCTCCAGCTGTTTTTATTCTCAGAAGGTTTACTCCCTCATATAAACTGCCTACCCCCTTCGTAAGTGCAGGTCCTAAATGAGCTTTTTTTTCTGTTCCCCTCACCACAATCCTGATTCTTTTGGGAGTTACCAGTACAGTAACCATACCAGGAAGTACTTAATTTATTAAGCTACTGCTTTTCTTAATCTCAGTGGAGATATTTACTGATAAACAGCTACCTACGCAGCATGTTCATGTCGTTCCTAAATGAGCTTTTATCTCTCTCCCCTCACCACAAATCAGATTCTTCTGAGGAGTTCCCAGTACATTATCCTTTCCCCTGTGTAATTACCTTAACAAGCTCCAGCTGTTTTTATTCTCAGAAGGTTTACTCCCTGATATACAGCTGCCTACCCCCTTCGTAAGTGCAGGTCCTAAATGAGCTTTTTTCTCTGTTCCCTCACCACAATCCAGATTCTTTTGGGGAGTTACCAGTACAGTAACCATACCAGGAAGTACTTAATTTATTAAGCTACTGCTTTTCTTAATCTCAGTGGAGATATTTACTGATAAACAGCTACCTACGCAGCATGTTCATGTCGTTCCTAAATGAGCTTTTATCTCTCTCCCCTCACCACAAATCAGATTCTTCTGAGGAGTTCCCAGTACATTATCCTTTCCCCTGTGTAATTACCTTAAAAGCTCCAGCTGTTTTTATTCTCAGAAGGTTTACTCCCTGATATACAGCTGCCTACCCCCTTCGTAAGTGCAGGTCCTAAATGAGCTTTTTACTCTGTTCCCTCACCACAATCCAGATTCTTTTGGGGAGTTACCAGTACAGTAACCATACCAGGAAGTACTTAATTTATTAAGCTACTGCTTTTCTTAATCTCAGTGGAGATATTTACTGATAAACAGCTACCTACGCAGCATGTTCATGTCGTTCCTAAATGAGCTTTTATCTCTCTCCCCTCACCACAAATCAGATTCTTCTGAGGATTTCCCAGTACATTATCCTTTCCCCTGTGTAATTACCTTAACAAGCTCCAGCTGTTTTATTCTCAGAAGGTTTACTCCCTGATATACAGCTGCCTACCCCCTTCGTAAATGCAGGTCCTAAATGAGCTTTTTTCTCTGTTCCCTCACCACAATCCAGATTCTTTTGGGGAGTTACCAGTACAGTAACCATACCAGGAAGTACTTAATTTATTAAGCTACTGCTTTTCTTAATCTCAGTGGAGATATTTACTGATAAACAGCTACCTACGCAGCATGTTCATGTCGTTCCTAAATGAGCTTTTATCTCTCTCCCCTCACCACAAATCAGATTCTTCTGAGGAGTTCCCAGTACATTATCCTTTCCCCTGTGTAATTACCTTAACAAGCTGCAGCTGTTTTTATTCCCAGAAGGTTTATCCCTGATATACAGCTGCCTACCCCCTTCGTAAGTGCAGGTCCTAAATGAGCTTTTTTCTCTGTTCCCTCACCACAATCCAGATTCTTTTGGGGAGTTACCAGTACAGTAACCATACCAGGAAGTACTTAATTTATTAAGCTACTGCTTTTCTTAATCTCAGTGGAGATATTTACTGATAAACAGCTACCTACGCAGCATGTTCATGTCGTTCCTAAATGAGCTTTTATCTCTCTCCCCTCACCACAAATCAGATTCTTCTGAGGAGTTCCCAGTACATTATCCTTTCCCCTGTGTAATTACCTTAACAAGCTCCAGCTGTTTTTATTCTCAGAAGGTTTACTCCCTGATATACAGCTGCCTACCCCTTCGTAAGTGCAGGTCCTAAATGAGCTTTTTTCTCTGTTCCCTCACCACAATCCAGATTCTTTTGGGGAGTTACCAGTACAGTAACCATACCAGGAAGTACTTAATTTATTAAGCTACTGCTTTTCTTAATCTCAGTGGAGATATTTACTGATAAACAGCTACCTACGCAGCATGTTCATGTCGTTCCTAAATGAGCTTTTATCTCTCTCCCCTCACCACAAATCAGATTCTTCTGAGGAGTTCCCAGTACATTATCCTTTCCCCTGTGTAATTACCTTAACAAGCTCCAGCTGTTTTTATTCTCAGAAGGTTTACTCCCTGATATACAGCTGCCTACCCCTTCGTAAGTGCAGGTCCTAAATGAGCTTTTTTCTCTGTTCCCTCACCACAATCCAGATTCTTTTGGGAGTTACCAGTACAGTAACCATACCAGGAAGTACTTAATTTATTAAGCTACTGCTTTTCTTAATCTCAGTGGAGATATTTACTGATAAACAGCTACCTACGCAGCATGTTCATGTCGTTCCTAAATGAGCTTTTATCTCTCTCCCCTCACCACAAATCAGATTCTTCTGAGGAGTTCCCAGTACATTATCCTTTCCCCTGTGTAATTACCTTAACAAGCTCCAGCTGTTTTTATTCTCAGAAGGTTTACTCCCTGATATACAGCTGCCTACCCCCTTCGTAAGTGCAGGTCCTAAATGAGCTTTTTTCTCTGTTCCCTCACCACAATCCAGATTCTTTTGGGGAGTTACCAGTACAGTAACCATACCAGGAAGTACTTAATTTATTAAGCTACTGCTTTTCTTAATCTCAGTGGAGATATTTACTGATAAACAGCTACCTACGCAGCATGTTCATGTCGTTCCTAAATGAGCTTTTATCTCTCTCCCCTCACCACAAATCAGATTCTTCTGAGGAGTTGCCAGTACATTATCCTTTCCCCTGTGTAATTACCTTAACAAGCTCCAGCTGTTTTTATTCTCAGAAGGTTTACTCCCTGATATACAGCTGCCTACCCCCTTCGTAAGTGCAGGTCCTAAATGAGCTTTTTTCTCTGTTCCATCACCACAATCCAGATTCTTTTGGGAGTTACCAGTACAGTAACCATACAGGAAGTACTTAATTTATTAAGCTACTGCTTTTCTTAATCTCAGTGGAGATATTTACTGATAAACAGCTACCTACGCAGCATGTTCATGTCGTTCCTAAATGAGCTTTTATCTCTCTCCCCTCACCACAAATCAGATTCTTCTGAGGAGTTCCCAGTACATTATCCTTTCCCCTGTGCAATTACGTTAACAAGCTCCAGCTGTTTTTATTCTCAGAAGGTTTACTCCCTGATATACAGCTGCCTACCCCTTCGTAAGTGCAGGTCCTAATGAGCTTTTTTCTCTGTTCCCTCACCACAATCCAGATTTTTTGGGGATTACCAGTACAGTAACCATACCAGGAAGTACTTAATTTATTAAGCTACTGCTTTTCTTAATCTCAGTGGAGATATTTACTGATAAACAGCTACCTACGCAGCATGTTCATGTCGTTCATAAATGAGCTTTTATCTCTCTCCCCTCACCACAAATCAGATTCTTCTGAGGAGTTCCCAGTACATTATCCTTTCCCCTGTGCAATTACGTTAACAAGCTCCAGCTGTTTTTATTCTCAGAAGGTTTACTCCCTGATATACAGCTGCCTACCCCCTTCGTAAGTGCAGGTCCTGAATGAGCTTTTTTCTCTGTTCCCTCACCACAATCCAGATTCTTTTGGGAGTTACCAGTACAGTAACCATACCGGAAGTACTTAATTTATTAAGCTACTGCTTTTCTTAATCTCAGTGGAGATATTTACTGATAAACAGCTACCTACGCAGCATGTTCATGTCGTTCCTAAATGAGCTTTTATCTCTCTCCCCTCACCACAAATCAGATTCTTCTGAGGAGTTCCCAGTACATTATCCTTTCCCCTGTGTAATTACCTTAACAAGCTCCAGCTGTTTTTATTCTCAGAAGGTTTACTCCCTGATATACAGCTGCCTACCCCCTTCGTAAGTGCAGGTCCTAAATGAGCTTTTTTCTCTGTTCCCTCACCACAATCCAGATTCTTTTGGGGAGTTACCAGTACAGTAACAATACCAGGAATTACTTAATTTATTAAGCTACTGCTTTTCTTAATCTCAGTGGAGATATTTACTGATAAACAGCTACCTACGCAGCATGTTCATGTCGTTCCTAAATGAGCTTTTATCTCTCTCCCCTCACCACAAATCAGATTCTTCTGAGGAGTTCCAGTACATTATCCTTTCCCCTGTGAATTACTTAACAAGCTCCAGCTGTTTTTATTCTCAGAAGGTTTACTCCCTGATATACAGCTGCCTACCCCCTTCGTAAGTGCAGGTCCTAAATGAGCTTTTTTCTCTGTTCCCTCACCACAATCCAGATTCTTTTGGGGAGTTACCAGTACAGTAACCATACCAGGAAGTACTTAATTTATTAAGCTACTGCTTTTCTTAATCTCAGTGGAGATATTTACTGATAAACAGCTACCTACGCAGCATGTTCTTGTCGTTCCTAAATGAGCTTTTATCTCTCTCCCCTCACCACAAATCAGATTCTTCTGAGGAGTTCCCAGTACATAATCCTTTCCCCTGTGTAATTACCTTAACAAGTTCCAGCTGTTTTTATTCTCAGAATGTTTACTCCCTGATATACAGCTGCCTACCCCCTTCGTAAGTGCAGGTCCTAAATGAGCTTTTTTCTCTGTTCCCTCACCACAATCCAGATTCTTTTGGGGAGTTACCAGTACAGTAACCATACCAGGAAGTACTTAATTTATTAAGCTACTGCTTTTCTTAATCTCAGTGGAGTTATTTAGTGATAAACAGCTACCTACGCAGCATGTTCATGTCGTTCCTAAATGAGCTTTTATCTCTCTCCCCTCACCACAAATCAGATTCTTCCGAGGAGTTCCCAGTACATTATCCTTTCCCCTGTGTAATTACCTTAACAAGCTCCAGCTGTTTTTATTCTCAGAAGGTTTACTCCCTGATATACAGCTGCCTACCCCCTTCGTAAGTGCAGGTCCTAAATGAGCTTTTTTCTCTGTTCCCTCACCACAATCCAGATTCTTTTGGGGAGTTACCAGTACAGTAACCATACCAGGAAGTACTTAATTTATTAAGCTTCTGCTTTTCTTAATCTCAGTGGAGATATTTACTGATAAACAGCTACCTACGCAGCATGTTCATGTCGTTCCTAAATGAGCTTTTATCTCTCTCCCCTCACCACAAATCAGATTCTTCTGAGGAGTTCCCAGTACATTATCCTTTCCCCTGTGTAATTACCTTAACAAGCTCCAGCTGTTTTTATTCTCAGAAGGTTTACTCCCTGATATACAGCTGCCTACCTCCTTCGTAAGTGCAGGTCCTGAATGAGCTTTTTTCTCTGTTCCCTCACCACAATCCAGATTCTTTTGGGGAGTTACCAGTACAGTAACCATACCAGGAAGTACTTAATTTATTAAGCTACTGCTTTTCTTAATCTCAGTGGAGATATTTACTGATAAACAGCTACCTACGCAGCATGTTCATGTCGTTCTTAAATGAGCTTTTATCTCTCTCCCCTCACCACAAATCAGATTCTTCTGAGGAGTTCCCAGTACATTATCCTGTCCCCTGTGCAATTACGTTAACAAGCTCCAGCTGTTTTTATTCTCAGAAGGTTTACTCCCTGATATACAGCTGCCTACCCCCTTCGTAAGTGCAGGTTCTGAATGAGCTTTTTTCTCTGTTCCATCACCAAAATCCAGATTCTTTTGGGGAGTTACCAGTACAGTAACCATACCAGGAAGTACTTAATTTATTAAGCTACTGCTTTTCTTAATCTCAGTGGAGATATTTACTGATAAACAGCTGCCTACGCAGCATGTTCATGTCGTCCCTAAATGAGCTTTTATCTCTCTCCCCTCACCACAAATCAGATTCTTCTGAGGAGTTCCCAGTACATTATCCTTTCTTCTGTGTAATTACCTTAACAAGCTCCAGATGTTTTTATTCTCAGAAGGTTTACTCCCTGATATACAGCTGCCTACCCCCTTCGTAAGTGCAGGTCCTGAATGAGCTTTTTTCTCTGTTCCCTCACCACAATCCAGATTCTTTTGGGGAGTTACCAGTACAGTAACCATACCAGGAAGTACTTAATTTATTAAGCTACTGCTTTTCTTAATCTCAGTGGAGATATTTACTGATAAACAGCTACCTACGCAGCATTTTCATGTCGTTCCTAAATGAGCTTTTATCTCTCTCCCCTCACCACAAATCAGATTCTTCTGAGGAGTTCCTAGTACATAATCCTTTCCCCTGTGTAATTACCTTAACAAGCTCCAGCTGTTTTTATTCTCAGAAGGTTTACTCCCTGATATACAGCTGCCTACCCCCTTCGTAAGTGCAGGTCCTAAATGAGCTTTTCTCTCTGTTCCCTCACCACAATCCAGATTCTTTTGGGGAGTTACCAGTACAGTAACCATACCAGGAAGTACTTAATTTATTAAGCTACTGCTTTTCTTAATCTCATTGGAGATATTTACTGATAAACAGCTACCTAAGCAGCATGTTCATGTCGTTCCTAAATGAGCTTTTATCTCTCTCCCCTCACCACAAATCAGATTCTTCTGAGGAGTTCCCAGTACATTATCCTTTCCCCTGTGTAATTACCTTAACAAGCTGCAGCTGTTTTTATTCTCAGAAGGTTTACTCCCTGATATACAGCTGCCTACCCCCTTCGTAAGTGCAGGTCCTAAATGAGCTTTTTTCTCTGTTTCCTCACCACAATCCAGATTCTTTTGGGGAGTTACCAGTACAGTAACCATACCAGGAAGTACTTAATTTATTAAGCTTCTGCTTTTCTTAATTTCAGTGGTGATATTTACGGATAAACAGCTACCTACGCAGCACGTTCATGTCGTTCCTAAATGAGCTTTTATCTCTCTCCCCTCACCACAAATCAGATTCTTCTGAGGAGTTCCCAGTGCATTATCCTTTCCCCTGTGTAATTACCTTAACAAGCTCCAGCTGTTTTTATTCTCAGAAGGTTTACTCCCTGATATACAGCTGCCTACCCCCTTCGTAAGTGCAGGTCCTAAATGAGCTTTTTTCTCTGTTCCCTCACCACAACCCAGATTCTTTTGGGGAGTTACCAGTACAGTAACCATACCAGGAAGTACTTAATTTATTAAGCTACTGCTTTTCTTAATCTCAGTGGAGATATTTACTGATAAACAGCTACCTACGAAGCATGTTCATGTCGTTCCTAAATGAGCTTTTATCTCTCTCCCCTCACCACAAATCAGATTCTTCTGAGGAGTTCCCAGTACATTATCCTTTCCCCTGTGTAATTACCTTAACAAGCTCCAGCTGTTTTTATTCTCAGAAGGTTTACTCCCTGATATACAGCTGCCTACCCCCTTCGTAAGTGCAGGTCCTAAATGAGCTTTTTTCTCTGTTCCCTCACCACAATCCAGATTCTTTTGGGGAGTTACCAGTACAGTAACCATACTAGGAAGTACTTAATTTATTAATCTTCTGCTTGTCTTAATCTCAGTGGAGATATTTACGGATAAACAGCTACCTACGCAGCATGTTCGTGTCGTTCCTAAATGAGCTTTAATCTCTCTCCCCTCACCACAAATCAGATTCTTCTGAGGAGTTCCCAGTACATTATACTTTCCCCTGTGTAATTACCTTAACAAGCTCCAGCTGTTTTTATTCTCAGAAGGTTTACTCTCTGATATACTGCTGCCTAACCCCTTCGTAAGTGCAGGTCCTGAATGAGCTTTTTTCTCTGTTCCCTCACCACAACCCAGATTCTTTTGGGGAGTTACCAGTACAGTAACCATATCAGGAAGTACTTAATTTATTAAGCTACTGCTTTTCTTAATCTCAGTGGAGATATTTACTGATAAACAGCTACCTACGCAGCATGTTCATGTCGTTCCTAAATGAGCTTTTATCTCTCTCCCCTCACCACAAATCAGATTCTTCTGAGGAGTTCCCAGTACATTATCCTTTCCCCTGTGTAATTACCTTAACAAGCTCCAGCTGTTTTGATTCTCAGAAGGTTTACTCCCTGATATACAGCTGCCTACCCCCTTCGTAAGTGCAGGTCCTAAATGAGCTTTTTTCTCTGTTCCCTCACCACAATCCAGATTCTTTTGGGGAGTTACCAGTACAGTAACCATACTAGGAAGTACTTAATTTATTAATCTTCTGCTTTTCTTAATCTCAGTGGAGATATTTACGGATAAACAGCTACCTACGCAGCATGTTCGTGTCGTTCCTAAATGAGCTTTAATCTCTCTCCCCTCACCACAAATCAGATTCTTCTGAGGAGTTCCCAGTACATTATCCTTTCCCCTGTGTAATTACCTTAACAAGCTCCAGCTGTTTTTATTCTCAGAAGGTTTACTCTCTGATATACAGCTGCCTAACCCCTTCGTAAGTGCAGGTCCTGAATGAGCTTTTTTCTCTGTTCCCTCACCAAAATCCAGATTCTTCTGGGGAGTTACCAGTACAGTAGCCATACCAGGAAGTACTTAATTTATTAAGCTACTGCTTTTCTTAATCTCAGTGGAGATATTTACTGATAAACAGCTACCTACGCAGCATGTTCATGTCGTTCCTAAATGAGCTTTTATCTCTCTCCCCTCAACACAAATCAGATTCTTCTGAGGAGTTCCCAGTACATTATCCTTTCCCCTGTGTAATTACCTTAACAAGCTGCAGCTGTTTTTATTCTCAGAAGGTTTACTCCCTGATATACAGCTGCCTACCCCCTTCGTAAGTGCAGGTCCTAAATGAGGTTTTTTCTCTGTTCCCTCACCACAATCCAGATTCTTTTGGGGAGTTACCAGTACAGTAACCATACCAGGAAGTACTTAATTTATTAAGCTTCTGCTTTTCTTAATCTCAGTGGAGATATTTACGGATAAACAGCTACCTACGCAGCATGTTCATGTCGTTCCTAAATGAGCTTTTATCTCTCTCCCCTCACCACAAATCAGATTCTTCTGAGGAGTTCCCAGTACATTATCCTTTCCCCTGTGTAATTACCTTAACAAGCTCCAGCTGTTTTTATTCTCAGAAGGTTTACTCCCTGATATACAGCTGCCTACGCCCTTCGTAAGTGCAGGTCCTAAATGAGCTTTTTTCTCTGTTCCCTCACCACAATCCAGATTCTTTTGGGGAGTTACCAGTACAGTAACCATACCAGGAAGTACTTAATTTATTAAGCTACTGCTTTTCTTAATCTCAGTGGAGATATTTACTGATAAACAGCTACCTACGCAGCATGTTCATGTCGTTCTTAAATGAGCTTTTATCTCTCTCCCCTCACCACAAATCAGATTCTTCTGAGGAGTTCCCAGTACATTATCCTGTCCCCTGTGCAATTACGTTAACAAGCTCCAGCTGTTTTTATTCTCAGAAGGTTTACTCCCTGATATACAGCTGCCTACCCCCTTCGTAAGTGCAGGTTCTGAATGAGCTTTTTTCTCTGTTCCATCACCAAAATCCAGATTCTTTTGGGGAGTTACCAGTACAGTAACCATACCAGGAAGTACTTAATTTATTAAGCTACTGCTTTTCTTAATCTCAGTGGAGATATTTACTGATAAACAGCTGCCTACGCAGCATGTTCATGTCGTCCCTAAATGAGCTTTTATCTCTCTCCCCTCACCACAAATCAGATTCTTCTGAGGAGTTCCCAGTACATTATCCTTTCTTCTGTGTAATTACCTTAACAAGCTCCAGATGTTTTTATTCTCAGAAGGTTTACTCCCTGATATACAGCTGCCTACCCCCTTCGTAAGTGCAGGTCCTGAATGAGCTTTTTTCTCTGTTCCCTCACCACAATCCAGATTCTTTTGGGGAGTTACCAGTACAGTAACCATACCAGGAAGTACTTAATTTATTAAGCTACTGCTTTTCTTAATCTCAGTGGAGATATTTACTGATAAACAGCTACCTACGCAGCATTTTCATGTCGTTCCTAAATGAGCTTTTATCTCTCTCCCCTCACCACAAATCAGATTCTTCTGAGGAGTTCCTAGTACATAATCCTTTCCCCTGTGTAATTACCTTAACAAGCTCCAGCTGTTTTTATTCTCAGAAGGTTTACTCCCTGATATACAGCTGCCTACCCCCTTCGTAAGTGCAGGTCCTAAATGAGCTTTTCTCTCTGTTCCCTCACCACAATCCAGATTCTTTTGGGGAGTTACCAGTACAGTAACCATACCAGGAAGTACTTAATTTATTAAGCTACTGCTTTTCTTAATCTCATTGGAGATATTTACTGATAAACAGCTACCTAAGCAGCATGTTCATGTCGTTCCTAAATGAGCTTTTATCTCTCTCCCCTCACCACAAATCAGATTCTTCTGAGGAGTTCCCAGTACATTATCCTTTCCCCTGTGTAATTACCTTAACAAGCTGCAGCTGTTTTTATTCTCAGAAGGTTTACTCCCTGATATACAGCTGCCTACCCCCTTCGTAAGTGCAGGTCCTAAATGAGCTTTTTTCTCTGTTTCCTCACCACAATCCAGATTCTTTTGGGGAGTTACCAGTACAGTAACCATACCAGGAAGTACTTAATTTATTAAGCTTCTGCTTTTCTTAATTTCAGTGGTGATATTTACGGATAAACAGCTACCTACGCAGCACGTTCATGTCGTTCCTAAATGAGCTTTTATCTCTCTCCCCTCACCACAAATCAGATTCTTCTGAGGAGTTCCCAGTGCATTATCCTTTCCCCTGTGTAATTACCTTAACAAGCTCCAGCTGTTTTTATTCTCAGAAGGTTTACTCCCTGATATACAGCTGCCTACCCCCTTCGTAAGTGCAGGTCCTAAATGAGCTTTTTTCTCTGTTCCCTCACCACAACCCAGATTCTTTTGGGGAGTTACCAGTACAGTAACCATACCAGGAAGTACTTAATTTATTAAGCTACTGCTTTTCTTAATCTCAGTGGAGATATTTACTGATAAACAGCTACCTACGAAGCATGTTCATGTCGTTCCTAAATGAGCTTTTATCTCTCTCCCCTCACCACAAATCAGATTCTTCTGAGGAGTTCCCAGTACATTATCCTTTCCCCTGTGTAATTACCTTAACAAGCTCCAGCTGTTTTTATTCTCAGAAGGTTTACTCCCTGATATACAGCTGCCTACCCATTCGTAAGTGCAGGTCCTAAATGAGCTTTTTTCTCTGTTCCCTCACCACAATCCAGATTCTTTTGGGGAGTTACCAGTACAGTAACCATACTAGGAAGTACTTAATTTATTAATCTTCTGCTTGTCTTAATCTCAGTGGAGATATTTACGGATAAACAGCTACCTACGCAGCATGTACGTGTCGTTCCTAAATGAGCTTTAATCTCTCTCCCCTCACCACAAATCAGATTCTTCTGAGGAGTTCCCAGTACATTATACTTTCCCCTGTGTAATTACCTTAACAAGCTCCAGCTGTTTTTATTCTCAGAAGGTTTACTCTCTGATATACTGCTGCCTAACCCCTTCGTAAGTGCAGGTCCTGAATGAGCTTTTTTCTCTGTTCCCTCACCACAACCCAGATTCTTTTGGGGAGTTACCAGTACAGTAACCATATCAGGAAGTACTTAATTTATTAAGCTACTGCTTTTCTTAATCTCAGTGGAGATATTTACTGATAAACAGCTACCTACGCAGCATGTTCATGTCGTTCCTAAATGAGCTTTTATCTCTCTCCCCTCACCACAAATCAGATTCTTCTGAGGAGTTCCCAGTACATTATCCTTTCCCCTGTGTAATTACCTTAACAAGCTCCAGCTGTTTTGATTCTCAGAAGGTTTACTCCCTGATATACAGCTGCCTACCCCCTTCGTAAGTGCAGGTCCTAAATGAGCTTTTTTCTCTGTTCCCTCACCACAATCCAGATTCTTTTGGGGAGTTACCAGTACAGTAACCATACTAGGAAGTACTTAATTTATTAATCTTCTGCTTTTCTTAATCTCAGTGGAGATATTTACGGATAAACAGCTACCTACGCAGCATGTTCGTGTCGTTCCTAAATGAGCTTTAATCTCTCTCCCCTCACCACAAATCAGATTCTTCTGAGGAGTTCCCAGTACATTATCCTTTCCCCTGTGTAATTACCTTAACAAGCTCCAGCTGTTTTTATTCTCAGAAGGTTTACTCTCTGATATACAGCTGCCTAACCCCTTCGTAAGTGCAGGTCCTGAATGAGCTTTTTTCTCTGTTCCCTCACCAAAATCCAGATTCTTCTGGGGAGTTACCAGTACAGTAGCCATACCAGGAAGTACTTAATTTATTAAGCTACTGCTTTTCTTAATCTCAGTGGAGATATTTACTGATAAACAGCTACCTACGCAGCATGTTCATGTCGTTCCTAAATGAGCTTTTATCTCTCTCCCCTCAACACAAATCAGATTCTTCTGAGGAGTTCCCAGTACATTATCCTTTCCCCTGTGTAATTACCTTAACAAGCTGCAGCTGTTTTTATTCTCAGAAGGTTTACTCCCTGATATACAGCTGCCTACCCCCTTCGTAAGTGCAGGTCCTAAATGAGGTTTTTTCTCTGTTCCCTCACCACAATCCAGATTCTTTTGGGGAGTTACCAGTACAGTAACCATACCAGGAAGTACTTAATTTATTAAGCTTCTGCTTTTCTTAATCTCAGTGGAGATATTTACGGATAAACAGCTACCTACGCAGCATGTTCATGTCGTTCCTAAATGAGCTTTTATCTCTCTCCCCTCACCACAAATCAGATTCTTCTGAGGAGTTCCCAGTACATTATCCTTTCCCCTGTGTAATTACCTTAACAAGCTCCAGCTGTTTTTATTCTCAGAAGGTTTACTCCCTGATATACAGCTGCCTACGCCCTTCGTAAGTGCAGGTCCTAAATGAGCTTTTTTCTCTGTTCCCTCACCACAATCCAGATTCTTTTGGGGAGTTACCAGTACAGTAACCATACCAGGAAGTACTTAATTTATTTAGCCACTGCTTATCTTAATCTCAGTGGAGATATTTACTGATAAACAGCTACCTACGCAGCATGTTCATGTCGTTCCTAAATGAGCTTTTATCTCTCTCCCCTCACCACAAATCAGATTCTTCTGAGGAGTTCCCAGTACATTATCCTTTCCCCTGTGTAATTACCTTAACAAGATCCAGCTGTTTTTATTCTCAGAAGGTTTACTCCCTGATATACAGCTGCCTACACCCTTCGTAAGTGCATTTCCTAAATGAGCTTTTTTCTCTGTTCCCTCACCACAATCCACATTCTTTTGGTGAGTTACCAGTACAGTAACCATACCAGGATGTACTTAATTTATTAAGCTACTGCTTTTCTTAATCTCAGTGGAGATATTTACTGATAAACAGCTACCTACGCAGCATGTTCATGTCGTTCCTAAATGAGCTTTTATCTCTCTCCCCTCACCACAAATCAGATTCTTCTGAGGAGTTCCCAGTACATTATCCTTTCCCCAGTGTAATTACCTTAACAAGCTCCAGCTGTGTTTATTCTCAGAAGGTTTACTCCCTGATATACAGCTGCCTACCCCCTTCGTAAGTGCAGGTCCTGAATGAGCTTTTTTCTCTGTTCCCTCACCACAATCCAGATTCTTTTGGGGAGTTACCAGTACAGTAACCATACCAGGAAGTACTTAATTTATTAAGCTACTGCTTTTCTTAATCTCAGTGGAGATATTTACTGATAAACAGCTACCTATGCAGCATGTTCATGTCGTTCCTAAATGAGCTTTTATCTCTCTCCCCTCACCAAAAATAAGATTCTTCTGAGGAGTTGCCAGTACATTATCCTTTCCCCTGTGTAATTACCTTAACAAGCTCCAGCTGTGTTTATTCTCAGAAGGTTTACTCCCTGATATACAGCTGCCTACCCCCTTCGTAAGTGCAGGTCCTAAATGAGCTTTTTTCTCTGTTCCCTCACCACAATCCAGATTCTTTTGGGGAGTTACCAGTACAGTAACCATACCAGGAAGTACTTAATTTATTAAGCTACTGCTTTTCTTAATCTCAGTGGACATACTTACTGATAAACAGCTACCTACGCAGCATGTTCATGTCGTTCCTAAATGAGCTTTTATCTCTCTCCCCTCACCACAAATCAGATTCTTCTGAGGAGTTCCCAGTACATTATCCTTTCCCCTGTGTAATTACCTTAACAAGCTCCAGCTGTTTTTATTCTCAGAAGGTTTACTCCCTGATATACAGCTGCCTACCCCCTTCGTAAGTGCAGGTCCTAAATGAGCTTTTTTCTCTGTTCCCTCACCACAACCCAGATTCTTTTGGGGAGTTACCAGTACAGTAACCATACCAGGAAGTACTTAATTTATTAAGCTACTGCTTTTCTTAATCTCAGTGGAGATATTTACTGATAAACAGCTACCTACGAAGCATGTTCATGTCGTTCCTAAATGAGCTTTTATCTCTCTCCCCTCACCACAAATCAGATTCTTCTGAGGAGTTCCCAGTACATTATCCTTTCCCCTGTGTAATTACCTTAACAAGCTCCAGCTGTTTTTATTCTCAGAAGGTTTACTCCCTGATATACAGCTGCCTACCCCCTTCGTAAGTGCAGGTCCTAAATGAGCTTTTTTCTCTGTTCCCTCACCACAATCCAGATTCTTTTGGGGAGTTACCAGTACAGTAACCATACTAGGAAGTACTTAATTTATTAATCTTCTGCTTGTCTTAATCTCAGTGGAGATATTTACTGATAAACAGCTACGTACGCAGCATGTTCATGTCGTTCCTAAATGAGCTTTATCTCTCTCCCCTCACCACAAATCAGATTCTTCTGAGGAGTTCCCAGTACATTATCCTTTCCCCTGTGTAATTACCTTAACAAGCTCCAGCTGTTTTTATTCTCAGAAGGTTTACTCCCTGATATACTGCTGCCTACCCCCTTCGTAAGTGCAGGTCCTAAATGAGCTTTTTTCTCTGTTCCCTCACCACAATCCCAGATTCTTTTGGGGAGTTACCAGTACAGTAACCATACCAGGAAGTACTTAATTTATTAAGCTACTGCTTTTCTTAATCTCAGTGGAGATATTTACTGATAAACAGCTACCTACGCAGCATGTTCATGTCGTTCCTAAATGAGCTTTTATCTCTCTCCCCTCACCACAAATCAGATTCTTCTGAGGAGTTCCCAGTACATTATCCTTTCCCCTGTGTAATTACCTTAACAAGCTCCAGCTGTTTTTATTCTCAGAAGGTTTACTCCCTGATATACAGCTGCCTACCCCCTTCGTAAGTGCAGGTCCTAAATGAGCTTTTTTCTCTGTTCCCTCACCACAATCCAGATTCTTTTGGGGAGTTACCAGTACAGTAACCATACCAGGAAGTACTTAATTTATTAAGCTACTGCTTTTCTTAATCTCAGTGGAGATATTTACGGATAAACAGCTACCTACGCAGCATGTTCGTGTCGTTCCTAAATGAGCTTTAATCTCTCTCCCCTCACCACAAATCAGATTCTTCTGAGGAGTTCCCAGTACATTATCCTTTCCCCTGTGTAATTACCTTAACAAGCTCCAGCTGTTTTTATTCTCAGAAGGTTTACTCTCTGATATACAGCTGCCTAACCCCTTCGTAAGTGCAGGTCCTGAATGAGCTTTTTTCTCTGTTCCCTCACCAAAATCCAGATTCTTCTGGGGAGTTACCAGTACAGTAGCCATACCAGGAAGTACTTAATTTATTAAGCTACTGCTTTTCTTAATCTCAGTGGAGATATTTACTGATAAACAGCTACCTACGCAGCATGTTCATGTCGTTCCTAAATGAGCTTTTATCTCTCTCCCCTCAACACAAATCAGATTCTTCTGAGGAGTTCCCAGTACATTATCCTTTCCCCTGTGTAATTACCTTAACAAGCTGCAGCTGTTTTTATTCTCAGAAGGTTTACTCCCTGATATACAGCTGCCTACCCCCTTCGTAAGTGCAGGTCCTAATGAGCTTTTTTCTCTGTTCCCTCACCACAATCCAGATTCTTTTGGGGAGTTACCAGTACAGTAACCATACCAGGAAGTACTTAATTTATTAAGCTTCTGCTTTTCTTAATCTCAGTGGAGATATTTACGGATAAACAGCTACCTACGCAGCATGTTCATGTCGTTCCTAAATGAGCTTTTATCTCTCTCCCCTCACCACAAATCAGATTCTTCTGAGGAGTTCCCAGTACATTATCCTTTCCCCTGTGTAATTACCTTAACAAGCTCCAGCTGTTTTTATTCTCAGAAGGTTTACTCCCTGATATACAGCTGCCTACGCCCTTCGTAAGTGCAGGTCCTAAATGAGCTTTTTTCTCTGTTCCCTCACCACAATCCAGATTCTTTTGGGGAGTTACCAGTACAGTAACCATACCAGGAAGTACTTAATTTATTTAGCCACTGCTTATCTTAATCTCAGTGGAGATATTTACTGATAAACAGCTACCTACGCAGCATGTTCATGTCGTTCCTAAATGAGC
>NW_025955991.1:0-79194 GCF_023159225.1 Perognathus longimembris pacificus | reverse complement strand
ACAGGGGAAAGGATAGTATACTGGGAACTCCGCAGAAGAATCTGATTTGTGGTGAGGGGAGAGAGATAAAAGCTCATTTAGGAACGACATGAATATGCTGCTTAGGTAGCTGTTTATCAGTAAGTATCTCCACTGAGATTAAGAAAAGCAGTAGCTTAATAAATTAAGTACTTCCTGGTATGGTTAGGGTACTGGTAACTCACCAAAAGAATCTGGATTGTGGTGAGGGAACAGCGAAAAAACCTCATATAGGACCTGCACTTACAAAGGGGGTAGGCAGTTGTATATCAGGGAGTAAACCTTCTGAGAATAAAAGCAGCTGGAGCTTTTAAAGGTAATTACACAGGGGAAAGGATAATGTACTGGGAACTCCTCAGAATAATCTGATTTGTCGTCGAGTGGAGAGAGATAAAAGCTCATTTATGAACGACATGGACATGCTGCGTAGGAAGCTGTTTATCAGTAAATATCTCCGCTGAGATTAATAAAAGCAGTTGCTCAATAAATTAAGTACTTTCTGGTATGGTTACTGTACTGGTAAATCCCCAAAAGAATCTGGATTGTGGTGAGGGAACAGAGAAAAAAGCTCATTTAGGACCTGCACATAGGAATTGGGGAGGCAGCTGTATATCAGGGAGTAAACCTTCTGAGAATAAAAACAGCTGGAGTTTGTTAAGGTAATTACACAGGGGAAAGGATATTGTACTGGGAACTCCTCAGAAGAATCTGATTTGTGGTGAGGGGAGAGTGATAAAAGCTCATTTAGGAACCACATGAACATGCTGCGTAGGTAGCTGTTTATCAGTAAATATCTCCACTGAGATTAAGAAAAGCAGTAGCTTAATAAATTAAGTACTTCCTGGTGTGGATACTGTACTGGTAACTCCCCAAAAGAATTTGGATTGTGTTGAGGGAACAGAGAAAAAAGCTCATTTAGGAACGACATGAACATGCTGCGTAGGTAGCTGTTTATCAGGAAATATCTCCACTGAGATTAAGAAAAGCAGTGGCTTAATAAATTAAGTACTTCCTGGTATGGTTACTGTACTGGTAACTCCCCAAAAGAATCTGGATTGTGGTGAGGGAACAGAGAAAAAAGCTCATTTAGGACCTGCACTTACGAAGGGGGTAGGCAGCTGTATATCAGGGAGTAATCCTTCTCAGAATAAAAACAGCTGGAGCTTGTTAAGGTAATTACACAGGGGAAAAGATAATGTACTGGGAACTCCTCAGAAGAATCTGATTTGTGGTGAGGGGAGAGATATAAAAGCTCCTTTAGGAACGACATGAACATGCTGCGTAGGTAACTGTTTATCAGTAAATATCTCCACTGAGATTAAGAAAAAGCAGTAGCTTAATAAATTAAGTACTTCCTGGTATGGTTACTGTACTGGTAACTCCCCAAAAGAATCTGGATTGTGGTGAGGGAACAGAGAATAAAGCTCATTTAGGACCTGCACTTACGAAGGGGGTAGGCAGCTGTATATCATGGAGTAATCCTTCTCAGAATAAAAACAGCTGGACCTTGTTAAGGTAATTACACAGGGGAAAGGATAATGTACTGGGAACTCCTCAGACGTATCTGATTTGTGGTGAGGGGAGAGAGATAAAAGCTCATTTAGGAACGACGTGAACATGCTGCGTAGGTAGCTGTTTATCAGTAAATATCTCCACTGAGATTAAGAAAGCAGTAGCTTAATAAATTAAGTACTTCCTGGTATGGTTACTGTACTGGTAACTCCCCAAAAGAATCTGGATTGTGGTGAGGGAACAGAGAAAAAAGCTCATTTAGGACGTGCACTTACGAAGGGGGTAGGCAGCTGTATATCAGGGAGTAAACCTTCTGAGAATAAAAACAGCTGGAGCTTGTTAAGGTAATTACACAGGGGAAAGGATAATGTACTGGGAACTCCTCAGAAGAATCTGATTTGTGGTGAGGGGAGAGAGATAAAAGCTCATTTAGGAACGACATGAACATGCTGCGTAGGTAGCTGTTTATCAGTAAATATCTCCACTGAGATTAAGAAAAGCAGTAGCTTAATAAATTAAGTACTTCCTTGTATGGGTACTGTACTGGTAACTCCCCAAAAGAATCTGGATTATGGTGAGGGAACAGAGAAAAAAGCTCATTTAGGACCTGCACTTACGAAGGGGGTAGGCAGCTGTATATCAGGGAGTAAACCTTCTGAGAATAAAAACAGCTGTAGCTTGTTAAGGTAATTACACAGGGGAAAGGATAATGTACTGGGAACTCCTCAGAAGAATCTGATTTGTCGTGAGGGGAGAGAGATAAAACTTCATTTAGGAACGACATGAACATGCTGCGTAGGCAGCTGTTTATCAGGAAATATCTCCACTGAGATTAAGAAAAGCAGTAGCTTAATAAATTAAGTACTTCCTGGTATGGTTACTGTACTGGTAACTCCCCAAAAGAATCTGGATTGTGGTGAGGGAACAGAGAAAAAAGCTCATTTAGGAAATGCACTTTCGAAGGGGGTAGGCAGCTGTATATCAGGGAGTAAACCTTCTGAGAATAAAAACAGCTGGAGCTTCTTAAGGTAATTACACAGGGGAAAGGATAATGTACTGGGAACTCCTCAGAAGAATCTGATTTGTGGTGAGTGGAGAGAGATAAAAGCTCATTTAGGAACGACATGAACATGCTGCGAAGGTAGCTGTTTATCAGTAAATAAATCCACAGAGATTAAGAACAGCAGTAGCTTAATAAATTAAGTACTTCCTGGTATGGTTACTGTAGTGGTAACTCCCCAAAAGAGTCTGGATTGTGGTGAGGGAACAGAGTAAAAAGCTCATTTAGGACCTGCACTTATGAAGGGGGTAGGCAGCTGTATATCAGGGAGTAAACCTTCTGAGAATAAAAACAGCTGGAGCTTGTTAAGGTAATTACACAGGGGAAAGGATAATGTACTGGGAACTCCTGAGAAGAATCTGATTTGTGGTAAGGGGAGAGAGATAAAAGCTCATTTAGGAACGACATGAACATGCTGCGTAGGTAGCTGTTTATCAGTAAATATCTCCACTGAGATTAAGAAAAGCAGTAGCTTAATAAATTAAGTACTTCCTGGTATAGTTACTGTACTGGTAACTCCCCAAAAGAACCTGGATTGTGTTGAGGGAACATCGAAAAAAGCTCATTTAGGACCTGCACTTACGAAGGGGGTAGGCAGCTGTATATCAGGGAGTAAACCTTCTGAGAATAAAAACAGCTGGATTTTGTTAAGGTAATTACTCAGGGGAAAGGATAATGTACTGGGAACTCCTCAGAAGAATCTGATTTGTGGTGAGGGGAGAGAGATAAATGCTCATTGAGGAACGACATGAACATGCTGCATACGTAGCAGTTTATCAGTAAATATCTCCACTGAGATTAAGAAAAGCAGTAGCTTAATAAGTTAAGTACTGCCTGGTATGGATACTGTACTGGTAACTCCCCAAAAGAATCTGGATAGTGGTGAGGGAACAGAGAAAAAAGCTCATTTAGGAACGACATGAACATGCTGCCTAGGTAGCTGTTTATCAGTAAATATCTCCACTGAGATTAAGAAAAGCAGTAGCTTAATAAATTAAGTACTTCCTGGTATGGTTACTGTTCTGGTAACCCCCCAAAAGAATATGGATTGTGGTGAGGGAACAGAGAATAAAGCTCATTTAGGACCGGCGTCTTACGAAGGGGGGTAGGCAGCTGTATATCAGTGAGTAAACCTTCTGAGAATAAAAACAGCTGGAGCTTCTTAAGGTAATTACACAGGGGAAAGGATAATGTACTGGAACTCCTCAGAAGAATCTGATTTGTGGTGAGGGGAGAGAGATAAAAGCTCATTTAGGAACGACATGAACATGCTGCGTAGGTAGCTGTTTATCAGTAAATATCTCCACTGAGATTAAGAAAAGCAGTAACTTAATAAATTAAGTACTTCCTGGTATGGTTACTGTACTGGTAACTCCCCAAAAGAATCTGGATTGTGGTGAGGGAACAGAGAAAAAAGCTCATTTAGGACCTGCACTTGCGAAGGGGGTAGGCAGTTGTATATGAGGGAGTAAACCTTCTGAGAATAAAAACAGCTGGAGCTTGTTAAGGTAATTACACAGGGGAAAGGATAATGTACTGGGAACTCCTCAGAATAATCTGATTTGTGATGAGGGGAGAGAGATAAAAGCTCATTTAAGAACGACATGAACATGCTGCGTATGTAGCTGTTTATCAGTAAATATCTCCACTGAGATTAAGAAAAGCAGTAGCTTAATAAATTAAGTACTTCCTGGTAAGGTTACTGTACTGGTAACTCCCCAAAAGAATCTGGATTGTGGCGAGGGAACAGAGAAAAAATCTCTTTTAGGACCTGCACTTACGAAGGAAGTAGGCAGCTGTATATCAGGGAGTATCGCTTCTGAGAATAAAAACAGCTGGAGCTTGTTAAGGTAATTACACAGGGGAAAGGATAATGTATTGAGAATTCGTCAGAAGAATCTGATTTGTGGTGAGGGGAGAGAGATAAAAGATCATTTAGGAACGAAATGAACATGCTGCATACGTAGCTGTTTATCAGTAAATATCTCCACTGAGATTAAGAAAAGCAGTAGCTTAATAAACTAAGTACTTCCTGGTATGGATACTCTACTGGTAACTCCCCAAAAGAATCTGGATTGTGGTGAGCGAACAGAGAAAAAAGCTCATTTAGGAACGACATGAACATGCTGCGTAGGTAGCTGTTTATCAGTAAATATCTCCACTGAGATTACGAAAAGCAGTAGCTTAAGAAATTAAGTACTTCCTGGTATGGTTACTGTACTGGTAACTCCCCAAAAGAATCTGGATTGTGGTGAGGGAACAGAGAAAAAAGCTCATTTAGGACCTGCACTTACGAAGGGGCTAGGCAGTTGTATATCAGGGAGTAAACTTCTGAGAAAAAAACAGCTGGAGCTTGTTAAGGTAATTACACAGGGGAAAGGATAATGTACTGGGAACTCCTCAGAAGAATCTGATTTGTGGTGAGGGGAGAGAGATAAAAGCTCATTTAGGAACGACATGAACATGCTGCGTAGGTAGCTGTTTATCAGTAAATATCTCCACTGAGATTAAGAAAAGCAGTAGCTTAATAAATTAAGTACTTCCTGGTATGGTTACTGTACTGGTAACTCCCCAAAAGAATCTGGATTGAGGTGAGGGAACAGAGAAAAAAGCTCATTTAGGTCCTTTATCAAAGATTATGTAGGCATAGTTCTGTGGGTTTAATTCTGGGTCTTCCATTCTTTTCCATTGGTCTTCAGGCCTGTTCCGGTGCCAATACCAAGCTGTTTTTATTACTATAGCTTTATAATACAGCTTGAAGTTGGGTATTGTAATTCCTCCAGCACTGTTCTTTCTGCGTAGGAGTGTTTTTGCTATTCTAGGTCTTTTATTGTTCCATATGAATTTCTGGATTGCTTCCTCTATTTCATTAAAGAATGGTGTTGGGATATTAATGGGTATTGCATTGAATTTGTAGATAGCCTTTGGCAATATTGCCATTTTGATTATATTAATCCTCCCAATCCAGGAGCATGGGAGGTTTTTCAATTTTCTTAGTTCTGACTTAATTTCATTTTTCAAGCTTTTAAAGTTCTCTTCAAAGAGGTCTTTCACTTCTTTGGTTAAGGTTATTCCTAGGTATTTTATGTTTTTGGGGGCTATTGCAAAAGGAGTTGCTTTCCTGATTTCAGCCTCGGTCTTCGGGTTGTTAGCATAGAGAAAGGCCGTTGACCAATGGAACAGAATTGAAGACCCAGAATTAAACCCACAGAACTATGCCTACTTAATCTTTGATAAAGGAGCTAAAACAATAGTATGGAAGAAAGATAGCCTCTTTAACAAGTGGTGCTGGCAAAACTGGCTCAACACATGCAACAAACTAAAACTAGATCCTTATATATCACCCTGCACCAAAATCAATTCCAAATGGATTAAAGACCTTGAAATCAAAACAGGCACCCTGAAGACACTAAAGGAAGGAGTAGGAGAAACACTTGGGCTCCTTGGCACAGGACAGAACTTCCTTAACAAAGACCCTGAAAGGCTACAAATCAAAGAAAGGTTGGACAAATGGAATTGCATCAAACTCCAGAGCTTCTGCACGGCAAAGGACATAGCTCTCAAGATAAACAGAAAGCCCACAGACTGGGAGAAAATCTTTACCGGACATTCAACAGACAAAGGCCTCATCTCTAAAATATATGGAGAACTAAAAAAATTATCTTCTTCCAAAACAAAACTGCAAAGAACCAATAGCCCCCTCATCAAGTGGGCTAAAGACTTACAAAGAAACTTCTCTGATGAGGAAATGAGAATGGCCAATAGACATATGAAAAAATGCTCTACATCACTGGCCATAAAGGAAATGCAAATCAAAACAACATTGAGATTCCATCTCACCCCAGCAAGAATGTCATATATCAAGAAAACTAATAATAACAATTGTTGGAGGGGATGTGGCCAAAAGGGAACCCTACTTCATTGTTGGTGGGAATGTAAACTGGTTCAGCCACTCTGGCAAGCAGTATGGAGATTCCTCAGAAGGCTCAATATAGAACTCCCCTATGACCCAGCAGCCCCACTGTTGGGTATCTATCCAAAAGCCCACAAACAAAATCACAGTAATGCCACCAGCACAACAATGTTCATCGCAGCACAATTTGTCATAGCGAGAAGCTGGAACCAACCCAGATGCCTCTCCATAGATGAATGGATCAGGAAAATGTGGTACATTTACACAATGGAATTTTATGCCTCTATCAGAAAGAATGACATTGTTCCATTTGTAAGGAAATGGAAGGACTTGGAAAAAATTATACTAAGTGAAGTGAGCCAGACCCAAAGAAACATGGACTCTATGGCCTCCCTTATTGGGAATAATTAGTACAGGTTTAGGCAAGCCATAGCAGAGCATCACAAGGCCCAATAGCTATACCCTTAGAAACACATAAGATGATGCTAAATGAAATGAACTCCATGATATGGAAACAAGTGATATATCACAGTTATAACTACTTTCAACGTCTTATGTGTATGTGTAGTTTCTATTATTGATGATGTTTTGTATCACCTTCCTATGTTTGCACCTACACTATCTCTGTAATCTTATCTGAGTATATTGGAAACCGTGTTTACTGGTATTGGAAGTAGGAAATTCAAAGGGAATACCAAATTCGAGAGACACAGGGTAAAAAAAGAGAAATAACTACAAAAGCAATACTTGCAAAACTGTTTGGTGTAAGTGAACTGAACAACTGGGAGGGGGAGGGAAAGGGGGAGAGGGAGGGGGGCATGAGGGACAAGGCAACAAACAGTACAAGAAATGTATCCAATGCCCAACGTATGATACTGTAACCTCTCTGTCCGTCAGTTTGATAATAAAAATTTGAGAAAAAAAAAAAAAAAAGCTCATTTAGGACCTGCACTTACGAAGGGGGTAGGCAGCTGTATATCAGGGAGTAAACCTTCTGAGAATAAAAACAGCTGGAGCTTGTTAAAGTAATTACATAGGGGAAAGGATAATGTACTGGGAACTCCTCAGAAGAATCTGAATTGTGGTGAGGGGAGAGAGATAAAAGCTCATTTAGGAACGACATGAACATGCTGCGTAGGTAGCTGTTTATCAGTAAATATCTCCACTGAGATTAAGAAAAGCAGTAGCTTAATAAATTAAGTAATTCCTGGTATGGTTACTGTACTGGTAACTCCCCAAAAGAATCTGGATTGTGGTGAGGGAACAGAGAAAAAAGCTCATTTAGGACCTGCACTTACGAAGGGGGTAGGCATCTGTATATCAGGGAGTAAACCTTCTGAGAATAAAAACAGCTGGAGCTTGTTAAGGTAATTACACAGGGGAAAGGATAATGTACTGGGACCTCCTCAGAAGAATCTGATTTGTGGTGAGGGGAGAGAGATACAAGCTCATTTAGGAACGACATGAACATGCTGCGTAGGTAGCTGTTTATCAGTAAATATCTCCACTGAGATTAAGAAAAGCAGTAGCTTAATAAATTAAGTACTTCCTGGTATGGTTACTGTACTGGTAACTCCCCAAAAGAATCTGGATTGTGGTGAGGGAACAGTGAAAAAAGCTCATTACGACCTGCACTTACGAAAGGGGTAGGCAGCAGTATATGAGGGAGTAAACCTTCTGAGAATAAAAACAGCTGGAGCTTGTTAAGGTAATTACACAGGGGAAAAGATAATGTACTGGGAATTCCTCAGAAGAATCTGATTTGTGGTGAGGGGAGAGAGATAAAAGCTCATTTAGGAACGACATGAACATGCTGCGTACATACCTGTTTATCAGTAAATATCTCCACTGAGATTAAGAAAAGCAGTAGCTTAATAAATTAAGTACTTCCTGGTATGGTTACTGTACTGATAACTCCCCAAAAGAATATGGATTGTGGTGAGGGAACAGAGAAAAGAGCTCATTTAGGACCTGCACTTACGAAGGGGGTAGGCAGCTGTATATCAGGGAGTAAACATTATGAGAATAAAAACAGCTGGAGCTTGTTGAGGTAATTACACAGGGGAAAGGATAATGTACTGGGAACTCCTCAGAAGAATCTGATTTGTGGTGAGGGGAGAGAGATAAAAGCTCATTTAGGAACGACATGAACATGCTGGGTACATAGCTGTTTATCAGTAAATATCTCCACTGAGATTAAGAAAAGCAGTAGCTTAAGAAATTAAGTACTTCCTGGTATGGTTACTGTACTGGTAACTCCCCAAAAGAATCTGGATTGTGATGAGGGAAGAGAGAAAAAAGCTCATTTAGGACCCTCACTTACGAAGGGGGTAGGCAGCTGTATATCAGGGAGTAAACCTTCTGAGAATAAAAACAGCTGGAGCTTCTTAAGGTAATTACACAGGGGAAAGGATAATGTACTCGGAACTCATCAGAAGAATCTGATTTGTGGTTTGGGGAGAGAGATACAAGCTCATTTAGGAACGACATGAACATGCTGCGTAGGTAGCTGTTTATCAGTAAATATCTCCACTGAGATTAAGAAAAGCAGTAGCTTAATAAATTAAGTACTTCCTGGTATGGTTACTGTACTGGTAACTCCCCAAAAGAATCTGGATTGTGGTGAGGGAACAGTGAAAAAAGCTCATTACGACCTGCACTTACGAAAGGGGTAGGCAGCAGTATATGAGGGAGTAAACCTTCTGAGAATAAAAACAGCTGGAGCTTGTTAAGGTAATTACACAGGGGAAAAGATAATGTACTGGGAATTCCTCAGAAGAATCTGATTTGTGGTGAGGGGAGAGAGATAAAAGCTCATTTAGGAACGACATGAACATGCTGCGTACATACCTGTTTATCAGTAAATATCTCCACTGAGATTAAGAAAAGCAGTAGCTTAATAAATTAAGTACTTCCTGGTATGGTTACTGTACTGATAACTCCCCAAAAGAATATGGATTGTGGTGAGGGAACAGAGAAAAGAGCTCATTTAGGACCTGCACTTACGAAGGGGGTAGGCAGCTGTATATCAGGGAGTAAACATTATGAGAATAAAAACAGCTGGAGCTTGTTGAGGTAATTACACAGGGGAAAGGATAATGTACTGGGAACTCCTCAGAAGAATCTGATTTGTGGTGAGGGGAGAGAGATAAAAGCTCATTTAGGAACGACATGAACATGCTGGGTACATAGCTGTTTATCAGTAAATATCTCCACTGAGATTAAGAAAAGCAGTAGCTTAAGAAATTAAGTACTTCCTGGTATGGTTACTGTACTGGTAACTCCCCAAAAGAATCTGGATTGTGGTGAGGGAACAGAGAAAAAAGCTCATTTAGGACCTGCACTTACGAAGGGGGTAGGCAGCTGTATATCAGGGAGTATCGCTTCTGAGAATAAAAACAGCTGGAGCTTGTTAAGGTAATTACACAGGGGAAAGGATAATGTACTGGGAACTCCTCAGAAGAATCTGATTTGTGGTGAGGGGAGAGAGATAAAAGCTCATTTAGGAACGAAATGAACATGCTGCATACGTAGCTGTTTATCAGTAAATATTTCCCTGAGATTAAGAAAAGCAGTAGCTTAATAAATTAAGTACTTCCTGGTATGGATAATGTACTGGTAACTCCCCAAACGAATCTGGATTGTGGTGAGGGAACAGAGAAAAAAGCTCATTTAGGAACGACATGAACATGCTGCGTAGGTAGCTGTTTATCAGTAAATATCTCCACTGAGATTAAGAAAAGCAGTAGCTTAATAAATTAAGTACTTCCTGGTATGGTTACTGTACTGGTAACTCCCCAAAGAATCTGGATTGTGGTGAGGGAACAGAGAAAAAAGCTCATTTAGGACCTGCACTTACGAAGGGGGTAGGCAGCTGTGTATCAGGGAGTAAACATTCTGAGAATAAAAACAGCTGGAGCTTGTTAAGGTAATTACACAGGGGAAAGGATAATGTACTGGGAACTACTCAGAAGAATCTGATTTGTGGTGAGGGGAGAGAGATAAAAGCTCATTTAGGAACGACATGAACATGCTGCGTAGGTAGCTGTATATCAGTAAATATCTCCACTGAGATAAAGAAAAGCAGTAGCTTAATAAATTAAGTACTTCCTGGTATGGTTACTGTACTGGTAACATCCAAAAGAATCCGGATTGTGGTGAGGGAACAGAGAAAAAGCTCATTTAGGACCGGCACTTACGAAGGGGGTAGGCAGCTGTGTATCAGGGTGTAAACCTTCTGAGAATAAAAACAGCTGGAGCTTGTTAAGGTAATTACACAGGGGAAAGGATAATGTACTGGGAACTCCTCAGAAGAATCTGATTTGTGGTAAGGGGAGAGAGATAAAAGCTCATTTAGGAACGACATGAACGTGCTGCGTAGGTAGCTGTTTATCAGTAAATATCTCCACTGAGATTAAGACAAGCAGTAGCTTAATAAATTAAGTATTTCCTGGTATGGTTACTGTACTGGTAACTCCCCAAAAGAACCTGGATTGTGGTGAGGGAACAGAGAAAAAAGCTAATTTAGGACCTGCACTTACAAAGGGGGTAGGCAGCTGTATATCAGAGAGTAATCCTTCTGAGAATAAAAACAGCTGGAGCTTGTTAAGGTAATTACACAGGGGAAAGTATAATGTACTGGGAACTCCTCAGAAGAAACTAATTTGTGGTGTGGGGAGAGAGATAAAAGCTCATTTAGGAACGACCTGAAAATGCTGCTTAGGTAGCTGTTTATCAGTAAATATCTCCACTGAGATTAAGAAAAGCAGTAGCTTAATAAATTAAGTACTTCCTGGTATGGTTACTGTACTGGTAACTCCCCAAAAGAATCTGGATTGTGGTGAGGGAACAGAGAAAAAAGCTCATTTAGGACCTGCACTTACTAAAGGTGTAGGCAGTTGTATATCAGGGAGTAAACCTTCTGAGAATAAAAACAGCTGGAGCTTGTTAAGGTAATTACACAGGGGAAAGGATAATGTACTGAGAACTCCTCAGAAGAATCTGATTTGTGGTGAGGGGAGAGAGATAAAAGCTCATTTAAGAACGACATGAACATGCTGCATACGTAGCTGTTTATCAGTAAATATCTCCACTGAGATTAAGAAAAGCAGTAGCTTAATAAATTAAGTACTTCCTGGTATAGTTACTGTACTGGTAACTCCCCAAAAGAACCTGGATTGTGTTGAGGGAACATCGAAAAAAGCTAATTTAGGACCTGCACTTACGAAGGGGGTAGGCAGCTGTATATCAGGGAGTAAACCTTCTGAGAATAAAAACAGCTGGAGTTTGTCAAGGTAATTACTCAGGGGAAAGGATAATGTACTGGGAACTCCTCAGAAGAATCTGATTTGTGGTGAGGGGAGAGAGATAAATGCTCATTGAGGAACGACATGAACATGCTGCATACGTAGCAGTTTATCAGTAAATATCTCCACTGAGATTAAGAAAAGCAGTAGCTTAATAAATTAAGTACTGCCTGGTATGGATACTGTACTGGTAACTCCCCAAAAGAATCTGGATAGTGGTGAGGGAACAGAGAAAAAAGCTCATTTAGGAACGACATGAACATGCTGCCTAGGTAGCTGTTTATCAGTAAATATCTCCACTCAGATTAAGAAAAGCAGTAGCTTAATAAATTAAGTACTTCCTGGTATGGTTACTGTTCTGGTAACCCCCCAAAAGAATATGGATTGTGGTGAGGGAACAGAGAATAAAGCTCATTTAGGACCGGCGTCTTACGAAGGGGGTAGGCAGCTGTATATCAGTGAGTAAACCTTCTGAGAATAAAAACAGCTGGAGCTTGTTAAGGTAATTACACAGGGGAAAGGATAATGTACTGGGACCTCCTCAGAAGAATCTGATTTGTGGTGAGGGGAGAGAGATAAAAGCTCATTTAGGAACGACATGAACATGCTGCGTAGGTAGCTGTTTATCAGTAAATATCTCCACTGAGATTAAGAAAAGCAGTAGCTTAATAAACTAAGTACTTCCTGGTATGGTTACTGTACTGGTAACTCCCCAAAAGAATCTGGATTGTGGTGAGGGAACAGTGAAAAAAGCTCATTACGACCTGCACTTACGAAAGGGGTAGGCAGCAGTATATGAGGGAGTAAACCTTCTGAGAATAAAAACAGCTGGAGCTTGTTAAGGTAATTACACAGGGGAAAAGATAATGTACTGGGAATTCCTCAGAAGAATCTGATTTGTGGTGAGGGGAGAGAGATAAAAGCTCATTTAGGAACGACATGAACATGCTGCGTACATACCTGTTTATCAGTAAATATCTCCACTGAGATTAAGAAAAGCAGTAGCTTAGTAAATTAAGTACTTCCTGGTATGGTTACTGTACTGATAACTCCCCAAAAGAATATGGATTGTGGTGAGGGAACAGAGAAAAGAGCTCATTTAGGACCTGCACTTACGAAGGGGGTAGGCAGCTGTATATCAGGGAGTAAACATTATGAGAATAAAAACAGCTGGAGCTTGTTGAGGTAATTACACAGGGGAAAGGATAATGTACTGGGAACTCCTCAGAAGAATCTGATTTGTGGTGAGGGGAGAGAGATAAAAGCTCATTTAGGAACGACATGAACATGCTGGGTACATAGCTGTTTATCAGTAAATATCTCCACTGAGATTAAGAAAAGCAGTAGCTTAATAAATTAAGTACTTCCTGGTATGGATAATGTACTGGTAACTCCCCAAACGAATCTGGATTGTGGTGAGGGAACAGAGAAAAAAGCTCATTTAGGAACGACATGAACATGCTGCGTAGGTAGCTGTTTATCAGTAAATATCTCCACTGAGATTAAGAAAAGCAGGAGCTTAATAAATTAAGTACTTCCTGGTATGGTTACTGTACTGGTAACTCCCCAAAGAATCTGGATAGTGGTGAGGGAACAGAGAAAAAAGCTCATTTAGGACCTGCACTTACGAAGGGGGTAGGCAGCTGTGTATCAGGGAGTAAACATTCTGAGAATAAAAACAGCTGGAGCTTGTTAAGGTAATTACACAGGGGAAAGGATAATGTACTGGGAACTACTCAGAAGAATCTGATTTGTGGTGAGGGGAGAGAGATAAAAGCTCATTTAGGAACGACATGAACATGCTGCGTAGGTAGCTGTTTATCAGTAAATATCTCCACTGAGATTAAGAAAAGCAGTAGCTTAATAAATTAAGTACTTCCTGGTATGGTTACTGTACTGGTAACATCCAAAAGAATCCGGATTGTGGTGAGGGAACAGAGAAAAAAGCTCATTTAGGACCGGCACTTACGAAGGGGGTAGGCAGCTGTGTATCAGGGTGTAAACCTTCTGAGAATAAAAACAGCTGGAGCTTGTTAAGGTAATTACACAGGGGAAAGGATAATGTACTGGGAACTCCTCAGAAGAATCTGATTTGTGGTAAGGGGAGAGAGATAAAAGCTCATTTAGGAACGACATGAACGTGCTGCGTAGGTAGCTGTTTATCAGTAAATATCTCCACTGAGATTAAGACAAGCAGTAGCTTAATAAATTAAGTATTTCCTGGTATGGTTACTGTACTGGTAACTCCCCAAAAGAACCTGGATTGTGGTGAGGGAACAGAGAAAAAAGCTAATTTAGGACCTGCACTTACAAAGGGGGTAGGCAGCTGTATATCAGAGAGTAATCCTTCTGAGAATAAAAACAGCTGGAGCTTGTTAAGGTAATTACACAGGGGAAAGTATAATGTACTGGGAACTCCTCAGAAGAAACTAATTTGTGGTGTGGGGAGAGAGATAAAAGCTCATTTAGGAACGACCTGAACATGCTGCTTAGGTAGCTGTTTATCAGTAAATATCTCCACTGAGATTAAGAAAAGCAGTAGCTTAATAAATTAAGTACTTCCTGGTATGGTTACTGTACTGGTAACTCCCCAAAAGAATCTGGATTGTGGTGAGGGAACAGAGAAAAAAGCTCATTTAGGACCTGCACTTACTAAAGGTGTAGGCAGTTGTATATCAGGGAGTAAACCTTCTGAGAATAAAAACAGCTGGAGCTTGTTAAGGTAATTACACAGGGGAAAGGATAATGTACTGAGAACTCCTCAGAAGAATCTGATTTGTGGTGAGGGGAGAGAGATAAAAGCTCATTTAAGAACGACATGAACATGCTGCATACGTAGCTGTTCATCAGTAAATATCTCCACTGAGATTAAGAAAAGCAGTAGCTTAATAAATTAAGTACTTCCTGGTATGGATACTGTACTGGTACCTCCCAAAAAGAATCTGGATTGTGGTGAGGGAACAGAGAAAAAAGCTCATTTAGGAACGACATGAACATGCTGCGTAGGTAGCTGTTTATCAGTAAATATCTCCACTGAGATTAAGAAAAGCAGTAGCTTAATAAATTAAGTACTTCCTTGTATGGGTACTGTACTGGTAACTCCCCAAAAGAATCTGGATTACGGTGAGGGAACAGAGAAAAAAGCTCATTTAGGACCTGCACTTACGAAGGGGGTAGGCAGCTGTATATCAGGGAGTAAACCTTCTGAGAATAAAAACAGCTGGAGCTTGTTAAGGTAATTACACAGGGGAAAGGATAATCTACTGGGAACTCCTCAGAAGAATCTTATTTGTGGTGAGGGGAGAGAGATAAAACTTCATTTAGGAACGACATGAACATGCTGCGTAGGTAGCTGTTTATCAGGAAATATCTCCACTGAGATTAAGAAAAGCAGTAGCTTAATAAATTAAGTACTTCCTGGTATGGTTACTGTACTGGTAACTCCCCAAAAGAATCTGGATTGTGGTGAGGGAACAGAGAAAAAAGCTCATTTAGGAACGACATGAACATGCTGCGAAGGTAGCTGTTTATCAGTAAATAAATCCACAGAGATTAAGAACAGCAGTAGCTTAATAAATTAAGTACTTCCTGGTATGGTTACTGTAGTGGTAACTCCCCAAAAGAGTCTGGATTGTGGTGAGGGAACAGAGTAAAAAGCTCATTTAGGACCTGCACTTATGAAGGGGGTAGGCAGCTGTATATCAGGGAGTAAACCTTCTGAGAATAAAAACAGCTGGAGCTTGTTAAGGTAATTACACAGGGGAAAGGATAATGTACTGGGAACTCCTGAGAAGAATCTGATTTGTGGTAAGGGGAGAGAGATAAAAGCTCATTTAGGAACGACATGAACATGCTGCGTAGGTAGCTGTTTATCAGTAAATATCTCCACTGAGATTAAGAAAAGCAGTAGATTAATAAATTAAGTACTTCCTGGTATAGTTACTGTACTGGTAACTCCCCAAAAGAACCTGGATTGTGTTGAGGGAACATCGAAAAAAGCTAATTTAGGACCTGTACTTACGAAGGGGGTAGGCAGCTGTATATCAGGGAGTAAACCTTCTGAGAATAAAAACAGCTGGAGTTTGTCAAGGTAATTACTCAGGGGAAAGGATAATGTACTGGGAACTCCTCAGAAGAATCTGATTTGTGGTGAGGGGAGAGAGATAAATGCTCATTGAGGAACGACATGAACATGCTGCATACGTAGCAGTTTATCAGTAAATATCTCCACTGAGATTAAGAAAAGCAGTAGCTTAATATATTAAGTACTGCCTGGTATGGATACTGTACTGGTAACTCCCCAAAAGAATCTGGATAGTGGTGAGGGAACAGAGAAAAAAGCTCATTTAGGAACGACATGAACATGCTGCCTAGGTAGCTGTTTATCAGTAAATATCTCCACTGAGATTAAGAAAAGCAGTAGCTTAATAAATTAAGTACTTCCTGGTATGGTTACTGTTCTGGTAACCCCCCAAAAGAATATGGATTGTGGTGAGGGAACAGAGAATAAAGCTCATTTAGGACCGGCGTCTTACGAAGGGGGTAGGCAGCTGTATATCAGTGAGTAAACCTTCTGAGAATAAAAACAGCTGGAGCTTGTTAAGGTAATTACACAGGGGAAAGGATAATGTACTGGGACCTCCTCAGAAGAATCTGATTTGTGGTGAGGGGAGAGAGATAAAAGCTCATTTAGGAACGACATGAACATGCTGCGTAGGTAGCTGTTTATCAATAAATATCTCCACTGAGATTAAGAAAAGCAGTAGCTTAATAAACTAAGTACTTCCTGGTATGGATACTCTACTGGTAACTCCCCAAAAGTATCTGGATTGTGGTGAGGGAACAGAGAAAAAAGCTCATTTAGGACCTGCACTTGCGAAGGGGGTAGGCAGTTGTATATGAGGGAGTAAACCTTCTGAGAATAAAAACAGCTGGAGCTTGTTAAGGTAATTACACAGGGGAAAGGATAATGTACTGGGAACTCCTCAGAAGAATCTGATTTGTGATGAGGGGAGAGAGATAAAAGCTCATTTAAGAACGACATGAACGTGCTGCGTATGTAGCTGTTTATCAGTAAATATCTCCACTGAGATTAAGAAAAGCAGTAGCTTAATAAATTATGTACTTCCTGGTAAGGTTACTGTACTGGTAACTCCCCAAAAGAATCTGGATTGTGGCGAGGGAACAGAGAAAAAATCTCATTTAGGACCTGCACTTACGAAGGAAGTAGGCAGCTGTATATCAGGGAGTATCGCTTCTGAGAATAAAAACAGCTGGAGCTTGTTAAGGTAATTACACATTGGAAAGGATAATGTACTGAGAATTCGTCAGAAGAATCTGATTTGTGGTGAGGGGAGAGAGATAAAAGATCATTTAGGAACGAAATGAACATGCTGCATACGTGGCTGTTTATCAGTAAATATCTCCACTGAGATTAAGAAAAGCAGTAGCTTAATAAACTAAGTACTTCCTGGTATGGATACTCTACTGGTAACTCCCCAAAAGTATCTGGATTGTGGTGAGCGAACAGAGAAAAAAGCTCATTTAGGAACGACATGAACATGCTGTGTAGGTAGCTGTTTATCAGTAAATATCTCCACTGAGATTACGAAAAGCAGTAGCTTAAGAAATTAAGTACTTCCTGGTATGGTTACTGTACTGGTAACTCCCCAAAAGAATCTGGATTGTGGTGAGGGAACAGAGAAAAAAGCTCATTTAGGACCTGCACATAAGAAGGGGGTAGGCAGCTGTATATCAGGGAGTAAACTTTCTGAGAATAAAAACAGCTGGAGCTTGTTAAGGTAATTACACAGGGGAAAGGATAATGTACTGGGAACTCCTCAGAAGAATCTGATTTGTGATGAGGGGAGAGAGATAAAAGCTCATTTAAGAACGACATGAACATGCAGCGTAATTAGCTGTTTATCAGTAAATATCTCCACTGAGATTAAGAAAAGCAGTAGCTTAATAAATTAAGTACTTCCTGGTATGGTTACTGTACTGGTAACTCCCCAAAAGAATCTGGATTGTGGTGAGGGAACAGAGGAAAAAGCTCATTTAGGACCTGCACTTACGAAGGGGATAGGCAGCTGTATATCAGGGAGTAAACATTCTGAGAATAAAAACAGCTGGAGCTTGTTAAGGTAATTACACAGGGGAAAGGGTAATGTACTGGGAACTCCTCAGAAGAATCTGATTTGTGGTGACGGGAGAGAGATAAAAGCTCATATAGGAACGACATGAACATGCTGCGTAGGTAGCTGTTTATCAGTAAATATCTCCAGTGAGATTAAGAAAAGCAGTAGCTTAATAAATTAAGTACTTCCTGGTATGGTTACTGTACTGGTAACTCCCCAAAAGAATCTGGATTGTGGTGAGGGAACAGAGAAAAAAGCTCATTTAGGACCTGCACTTACGAAGGGGCTAGGCAGTTGTATATCAGGGAGTAAACCTTCTGAGAATAAAAACAGCTGGAGCTTGTTAAGGTAATTACACAGGGGAAAGGATAATGTACTGGGAACTCCTCAGAAGAATCTGATTTGTGATGAGAGGAGAGAGATAAAAGCTCATTTAGGAACGACATGAACATGCTGCGTAGGTAGCTGTTTATCAGTAAATATCTCCACTGAGATTAAGAAAAGCAGTAGCTTGATAAATAAAGTACTTCCTAGTATGGTTACTGTAATGGTAAGTCCCCCAAAGAATCTGGATTGTGGCGAGGGAACAGAGAAAAAATCTCATTTAGGACCTTCACTTACGAAGGGGGTAGGCAGCTGTATATCAGGGAGTATCGCTTCTGAGAATAAAAACAGCTGGAGCTAGTTAAGGTAATTACACAGGGGAAAGGATAATGTACTGAGAATTCGTCAGAAGAATCTGATTTGTGGTGAGGGGAGAGAGATAAAAGCTCATTTAGGAACGAAATGAACATGCTGCATACGTAGCTGTTTATCAGTAAATATCTCCACTGAGATAAAGAAAAGCAGTAGCTTAATAAATTAAGTACTTCCTGGTATGGATACTCTACTGGTAACTCCCCAAAAGAATCTGGATTGTGGTGAGCGAACAGAGAAAAAAGCTCATTTAGGAACGACATGAACATGCTGCGTAGGTAGCTGTTTATCAGTAAATATCTCCACTGAGATTAAGAAAAGCAGTAGCTTAATAAATTAAGTACTTCCTGGTATGGTTACTGTACTGGAAATTCCCCAAAAGAATCTGGATTGTGGTGAGGGAACAGAGAAAAAAGCTCATTTAGGACCGGCACTTACGAAGGGGGTAGGCAGCTGTATATCAGGGAGTAAACCTTCTGAGAATAAGAACAGCTGGAGCTTGTTAAGGTAATTACACAGGGGAAAGGTAATGTACTGGGAACTCCTCAGAAGAATCTGATTTGTGGTGAGGGAACAGAGAAAAAAGCTCATTTAGGAACGACATGAACATGCTGCGTAGGTAGCAGTTTATCAGTAAATATCTCCACTGAGATTAAGAAAATCAGTAGCTTAATAAATTAAGTACTTCCTAGTATGGTTACTGTACTGGTAAATCCCCAAAAGAATCTGGATTGTGGTGAGGGAACAGAGAAAAAAGCTCATTTAGGACCTGCACTTACGAAGGGGGTAGGCAGCTGTATATCAGGGAGTAAACCTTCTGAGAATAAAAACAGCTGGTGCTAGTTAAGGTAATTACACAGGGGAAAGGATAAAGTACTGGGAACTCCTCAGAAGAATCAGATTTGTTGGTGAAGGGAGAGAGATAAAAGCTCATTTAGGAACGACATGAACATGCTGCGTAGGTAGCTGTTTATTAGTAAATATCTCCACTGAGATTAAGAAAAGCAGTAGCTTTATAAATTAAGTACTTCCTGGTGTGCATACTCTACTGGCAACTCCCCAAAAGAATCTGGATTGTGGTGAGGGAACAGAGAAAAAAGCTCATTTAGGAACGACTTGAACATGCTGCGTAGGTAGCTGTTTATCAGTAAATATCTCCACTGAGATTAAGAAAAGCAGTAGCTTATAAATTAAGTACTTCCTGGTATGGATACTGTACTGGTAACTCCCCAAAAGAATCTGGATTGTGTTGAGGGAACAGAGAAAAAAGCTCATTTAGGACCTGCACTTACGAAGGGGGTAGGCAGCTGTATGTCAGGGAGTAAAACTTCTGAGAATAAAAACAGCTGGAGCTTGTTAAGGTAATTACACAGGGGAAAGGATAATGTACTGGGAATTCCTCAGAAGAATCTGATTTGTGGTGAGGGGAGAGAGATAAAAGCTCATTTAGGAACGACATGATCATGCTGCATACGTAGCTGTTTATCAGTAAATATCTCCACTGAGATTAAGGAAAGCAGTAGCTTAATAAATTAAGTACTTCCTGGTATGGATACTTTATTGGTAACTCCCCAAAAGAACCAGGATTGTGGTGAGGGAACAGAGAAAAAAGCTCATTTAGGAACGACATGAACATGCTGCGTACGTAGCTGTTTATCAGTAAATATCTCCACTGAGATTAAGAAAAGCAGTAGCTTAATAAATTAAGTACTTTCTGGTATGGTTACTCTACTGGTAACTCCCCAAAAGAATCTGGATTGTGGTGAGAGAACAGAGAAAAAATCTCATTTAGGACCTTCACTTACGAAGGGGTTAGGCAGCTGTATATCAAGGAGTAAACCTTCTGAGAATAAAATCAGCTTGAGCTTGTTAAGGTAATTACACAGAGGAAAGGATAATGTACTGGGAACTCCTCAGAAGAATCTGATTTGTGGTGAGGGTAGAGAGGTAAAAGCTCATTTAGGAACGACATGAACATGCTGCGTAGGTAGCTGTTTATCAGTAAATATCTCCACTGAGATTAAGAAAAGCAGTAGCTTAATAAATTAAGTACTTCCTGGTATGGTTACTGTACTGGTAACTCCCCAAAAGAATCTGGATTGTGGTGAGGGAACAGAGAAAAAAGCTCATTTAGGACCTGCACTTACGAAGGGGCCAAGCAGTTGTATATAAGGGAGTAAACTTTCTGAGAAAAAAAACAGCTGGAGCTTGTTAAGGTAATTACACAGGGGAAAGGATAATGTACTGGGAACTCCTCAGAAGAATCTGATTTGTGATGAGGGGAGAGAGATAAAAGCTCATTTAGGAACGACATGAACATGTTGCGTAGGTAGCTCTTTATCAGTAAATATCTCCACTGAGATTAAGAAAAGCAGTAGCTTAATAAATTAAGTACTTCCTAGTATGGTTACTGTACTGGTAACTCCCCAAAAGAATCTGGATTGTGGCGAGGGAACAGAGAAAAAATCTCATTTAGGACCTGCACTTACGAAGGGGGTAGGCAGCTGTATATCAGGGAGTATCGCTTCTGAGAATAAAAACAGCTGGAGCTAGTTAAGCTAATTACACAGGGGAAAGGATAATGTACTGAGAATTCGTCAGAAGAATCTGATTTGTGGTGAGGGGAGAGAGATAAAAGCTCATTTAGGAACGAAATGAACATGCTGCATACGTAGCTGTTTATCAGTAAATATCTCCACTGAGATAAAGAAAAGCAATAGCTTAATAAATTAAGTACTTCCTGGTATGGATACTCTACTGGTAACTCCCCAAAGAATCCGGATTGTGGTGAGCGAACAGAGAAAAAAGCTCATTTAGGAACGACATGAACATGCTGCGTAGGTAGCTGTTTATCAGTAAATATCTCCACTGAGATTAAGAAAAGCAGTAGCTTAATAAATTAAGTACTTCCTGGTATGGTTACTGTACTGGTAACTCCCCAAAAGAATCTGGATTGTGGTGAGGGAACAGAGGAAAAAGCTCATTTATGACCTGCACTTACGAAGGGGGTAGGCAGCTGTATATCAGGGAGTAAACATTCTGAGAATAAAAACAGCTGGAGCTTGTTAAGGTAATTACACAGGGGAAAGGGTAATGTACTGGGAACTCCTCAGAAGAATCTGATTTGTGGTGACGGGAGAGAGATAAAAGCTCATTTAGGAACGACATGAACATGCTGCGTAGGTAGCTGTTTATCAGTAAATATCTCCACTGAGATTAAGAAAAGCAGTAGCTTAATAAATTAAGTACTTCCTGGTATGGTAACTGTACTGGTAACTCCCCAAAAGAATCTGGATTGTGGTGAGGGAACAGAGAAAAAAGCTCATTTATGACCTGCACTTACGAAGGGGCCAAGCAGTTGTATATAAGGGAGTAAACCTTCTGAGAAAAAAACAGCTGGAGCTTGTTAAGGTAATTACACAGGGGAAAGGATAATGTACTGGGAACTCCTCAGAAGAATCTGATTTGTGATGAGGGGAGAGAGATAAAAGCTCATTTAGGAACGACATGAACATGTTGCGTAGGTAGCTCTTTATCAGTAAATATCTCCACTGAGATTAAGAAAAGCAGTAGCTTAATAAATTAAGTACTTCCTAGTATGGTTACTGTACTGGTAACTCCCCAAAAGAATCTGGATTGTGGCGAGGGAACAGAGAAAAAATCTCATTTAGGACCTTCACTTACGAAGGGGGTAGGCAGCTGTATATCAGGGAGTATCGCTTCTGAGAATAAAAACAGCTGGAGCTAGTTAAGGTAATTACACAGGGGAAAGGATAATGTACTGAGAATTCGTCAGAAGAATCTGATTTGTGGTGAGGGGAGAGAGATAAAAGCTCATTTAGGAACGAAATGAACATGCTGCATACGTAGCTGTTTATCAGTAAATATCTCCACTGAGATAAAGAAAAGCAGTAGCTTAATAAATTAAGTACTTCCTGGTATGGATACTCTACTGGTAACTCCCCAAAAGAATCTGGATTGTGGTGAGCGAACAGAGAAAAAAGCTCATTTAGGAACGACATGAACATGCTGCGTAGGTAGCTGTTTATCAGTAAATATCTCCACTGAGATTAAGAAAAGCAGTAGCTTAATAAATTAAGTACTTCCTGGTATGGTTACTGTACTGGAAATTCCCCAAAAGAATCTGGATTGTGGTGAGGGAACAGAGAAAAAAGCTCATTTAGGACCGGCACTTACGAAGGGGGTAGGCAGCTGTATATCAGGGAGTAAACCTTCTGAGAATAAGAACAGCTGGAGCTTGTTAAGGTAATTACACAGGGGAAAGGTAATGTACTGGGAACTCCTCAGAAGAATCTGATTTGTGGTGAGGGAACAGAGAAAAAAGCTCATTTAGGAACGACATGAACATGCTGCGTAGGTAGCTGTTTATCAGTAAATATCTCCACTGAGATTAAGAAAATCAGTAGCTTAATAAATTAAGTACTTCCTAGTATGGTTACTGTACTGGTAACTCCCCAAAAGAATCTGGATTGTGGTGAGGGACAGAGAAAAAAGCTCATTTAGGACCTGCACTTACGAAGGGGGTAGGCAGCTGTATATCAGGGAGTAAACCTTCTGAGAATAAAAACAGCTGGTGCTAGTTAAGGTAATTACACAGGGGAAAGGATAAAGTACTGGGAACTCCTCAGAAGAATCAGATTTGTTGGTGAAGGGAGAGAGATAAAAGCTCATTTAGGAACGACATGAACATGCTGCGTAGGTAGCTGTTTATTAGTAAATATCTCCACTGAGATTAAGAAAAGCAGTAGCTTTATAAATTAAGTACTTCCTGGTGTGCATACTCTACTGGCAACTCCCCAAAAGAATCTGGATTGTGGTGAGGGAACAGAGAAAAAAGCTCATTTAGGAACGACTTGAACATGCTGCGTAGGTAGCTGTTTATCAGTAAATATCTCCACTGAGATTAAGAAAAGCAGTAGCTTATAAATTAAGTACTTCCTGGTATGGATACTGTACTGGTAACTCCCCAAAAGAATCTGGATTGTGTTGAGGGAACAGAGAAAAAAGCTCATTTAGGACCTGCACTTACGAAGGGGGTAGGCAGCTGTAAGTCAAGGAGTAAAACTTCTGAGAATAAAAACAGCTGGAGCTTGTTAAGGTAATTACACAGGGGAAAGGATAATGTACTGGGAATTCCTCAGAAGAATCTGATTTGTGGTGAGGGGAGAGAGATAAAAGCTCATTTAGGAACGACATGATCATGCTGCATACGTAGCTGTTTATCAGTAAATATCTCCACTGAGATTAAGGAAAGCAGTAGCTTAATAAATTAAGTACTTCCTGGTATGGATACTTTATTGGTAACTCCCCAAAAGAACCAGGATTGTGGTGAGGGAACAGAGAAAAAAGCTCATTTAGGAACGACATGAACATGCTGCGTACGTAGCTGTTTATCAGTAAATATCTCCACTGAGATTAAGAAAAGCAGTAGCTTAATAAATTAAGTACTTTCTGGTATGGTTACTCTACTGGTAACTCCCCAAAAGAATCTGGATTGTGGTGAGAGAACAGAGAAAAAATCTCATTTAGGACCTTCACTTACGAAGGGGTTAGGCAGCTGTATATCAGGGAGTAAACCTTCTGAGAATAAAAACAGCTTGAGCTTGTTAAGGTAATTACACAGAGGAAAGGATAATGTACTGGGAACTCCTCAGAAGAATCTGATTTGTGGTGAGGGTAGAGAGGTAAAAGCTCATTTAGGAACGACATGAACATGCTGCGTAGGTAGCTGTTTATCAGTAAATATCTCCACTGAGATTAAGAAAATCAGTAGCTTAATAAATTAAGTACTTCCTGGTATGGTTACTGTACTGGTAACTCCCCAAAAGAATCTGGATTGTGGTGAGGGAACAGAGAAAAAAGCTCATTTAGGACCTGCACTTATGAAGGGGGTAGGCAGTTGTAAATCAGGGAGTATCGCTTCTGAGAATAAAAACAGCTGGAGCTTCTTAAGGTAATTACACAGGGGAAAGGATAATGTACTGAGAATTCGTCAGAAGAATCTGATTTGTGGTGAGGGGAGAGAGATAAAAGCTCATTTAGGAACGGAATGAACATGCTGCATACGTAGCTGTTTATCAGTAAATATCTCCACTGAGATTAAGAAAAGCAGTAGCTTAATAAATTAAGTACTTCCTGGTATGGATACTCTACTGGTAACTACCCAAAAGAATCTGGATTGTGGTGAGGGAACAGAGAAAAAAGCTCATTTAGGAACGACATGAACATGCTGAGTAGTTAGCTGTTTATCAGTAAATATCTCCACTGAGATTAAGAAAAGCAGTAGCTTAATAAATTAAGTACTTCCTGGTATGGTTACTGTTCCGGTTAACTCCCCAAAAGTATCTGGATTGTGGTGAGGGAACAGAGAAAAAAGCTCATTTAGGACCTGCAACTACGAAAGGGTAGGCAGCTGTATATCAGGGAGTTAACCTTCTGAGAATAAAAACAGCTGGAGGTGTTAAGGTAATTACACAGGGGAAAGGATAATGTACTGGGAACTCCACAGAATAATCTGATTTGTCGTGAGGGTAGAGAGATAATAGCTCCTTTAGGAACGACATGAACATGCTGGGTAGGTAGCTGTTTATCAGTAGAAATCTCCACTGAGATTAAGAAAAGCAGTAGCTTAATAAATTAAGTACTTCCTGGGATGGATACTCTACTGGTAACTCCCCAAAAGAATCTGGATTGTGGTGAGCGAACAGAGAAAAAAGCTCATTTAGGAATGACATGAACATGCTGCGTAGGTAGCTGTTTATCAGTAAATATCTCCACTGAGATTAAGAAAAGCAGTAGCTTAATAAATTAAGTACTTCCTGGTATGGTTACTGTACTGGAAATTCCCCAAAAGAATCTGGATTGTGGTGAGGGAACAGAGAAAAAAGCTCATTTAGGACCGGCACTTACGAAGGGGGTAGGCAGCTGTATATCAGGGAGTAAACCTTCTGAGAATAAGAACAGCTGGAGCTTGTTAAGGTAATTACACAGGGGAAAGGATAATGTACTGGGAACTCCTCAGAAGAATCTGATTTGTGGTGAGGGAACAGAGAAAAAAGCTCATTTAGGAACGACATGAACATGCTGCGTAGGTAGCTGTTTATCAGTAAATATCTCCACTGAGATTAAGAAAATCAGTAGCTTAATAAATTAAGTACTTCCTAGTATGGTTACTGTACTGGTAACTCCCCAAAAGAATCTGGATTGTGGTGAGGGAACAGAGAAAAAAGCTCATTTAGGACCTGCACTTACGAAGGGGGTAGGCAGCTGTATATCAGGGAGTAAACCTTCTGAGAATAAAAACAGCTGGTGCTAGTTAAGGTAATTACACAGGGGAAAGGATAAAGTACTGGGAACTCCTCAGAAGAATCAGATTTGTTGGTGAAGGGAGAGAGATAAAAGCTCATTTAGGAACGACATGAACATGCTGCGTAGGTAGCTGTTTATTAGTAAATATCTCCACTGAGATTAAGAAAAGCAGTAGCTTTATAAATTAAGTACTTCCTGGTGTGCATACTCTACTGGCGACTCCCCAAAAGAATCTGGATTTTGGTGAGGGAACAGAGAAAAAAGCTCATTTAGGAACGACTTGAACATGCTGCGTAGGTAGCTGTTTATCAGTAAATATCTCCACTGAGATTAAGAAAAGCAGTAGCTTATAAATTAAGTACTTCCTGGTATGGATACTGTACTGGTAACTCCCCAAAAGAATCTGGATTGTGTTGAGGGAACAGAGAAAAAAGCTCATTTAGGACCTGCACTTACGAAGGGGGTAGGCAGCTGTATGTCAGGGAGTAAAACTTCTGAGAATAAAAACAGCTGGAGCTTGTTAAGGTAATTACACAGGGGAAAGGATAATGTACTGGGAATTCCTCAGAAGAATCTGATTTGTGGTGAGGGGAGAGAGATAAAAGCTCATTTAGGAACGACATGATCATGCTGCATACGTAGCTGCTTATCAGTAAATATCTCCACTGAGATTAAGGAAAGCAGTAGCTTAATAAATTAAGTACTTCCTGGTATGGATACTTTATTGGTAACTCCCCAAAAGAACCAGGATTGTGGTGAGGGAACAGAGAAAAAAGCTCATTTAGGAACGACATGAACATGCTGCGTACGTAGCTGTTTATCAGTAAATATCTCCACTGAGATTAAGAAAAGCAGTAGCTTAATAAATTAAGTACTTTCTGGTATGGTTACTCTACTGGTAACTCCCCAAAAGAATCTGGATTGTGGTGAGAGAACAGAGAAAAAATCTCATTTAGGACCTTCACTTACGAAGGGGTTAGGCAGCTGTATATCAGGGAGTAAACCTTCTGAGAATAAAAACAGCTTGAGCTTGTTAAGGTAATTACACAGAGGAAAGGATAATGTACTGGGAACTCCTCAGAAGAATCTGATTTGTGGTGAGGGTAGAGAGGTAAAAGCTCATTTAGGAACGACATGAACATGCTGCGTAGGTAGCTGTTTATCAGTAAATATCTCCACTGAGATTAAGAAAATCAGTAGCTTAATAAATTAAGTACTTCCTGGTATGGTTACTGTACTGGTAACTCCCCAAAAGAATCTGGATTGTGGTGAGGGAACAGAGAAAAAAGCTCATTTAGGACCTGCACTTATGAAGGGGGTAGGCAGTTGTAAATCAGGGAGTATCGCTTCTGAGAATAAAAACAGCTGGAGCTTCTTAAGGTAATTACACAGGGGAAAGGATAATGTACTGAGAATTCGTCAGAAGAATCTGATTTGTGGTGAGGGGAGAGAGATAAAAGCTCATTTAGGAACGGAATGAACATGCTGCATACGTAGCTGTTTATCAGTAAATATCTCCACTGAGATTAAGAAAAGCAGTAGCTTAATAAATTAAGTACTTCCTGGTATGGATACTCTACTGGTAACTACCCAAAAGAATCTGGATTGTGGTGAGGGAACAGAGAAAAAAGCTCATTTAGGAACGACATGAACATGCTGAGTAGTTAGCTGTTTATCAGTAAATATCTCCACTGAGATTAAGAAAAGCAGTAGCTTAATAAATTAAGTACTTCCTGGTATGGTTACTGTTCCGGTTAACTCCCCAAAAGTATCTGGATTGTGGTGAGGGAACAGAGAAAAAAGCTCATTTAGGACCTGCAACTACGAAAGGGTAGGCAGCTGTATATCAGGGAGTAAACCTTCTGAGAATAAAAACAGCTGGAGGTGTTAAGGTAATTACACAGGGGAAAGGATAATGTACTGGGAACTCCACAGAATAATCTGATTTGTCGTGAGGGTAGAGAGATAATAGCTCCTTTAGGAACGACATGAACATGCTGGGTAGGTAGCTGTTTATCAGTAGAAATCTCCACTGAGATTAAGAAAAGCAGTAGCTTAATAAATTAAGTACTTCCTGGGATGGATACTCTACTGGTAACTCCCCAAAAGAATCTGGATTGTGGTGAGCGAACAGAGAAAAAAGCTCATTTAGGAACGACATGAACATGCTGCGTAGGTAGCTGTTTATCAGTAAATATCTCCACTGAGATTAAGAAAAGCAGTAGCTTAATAAATTAAGTACTTCCTGGTATGGTTACTGTACTGGAAATTCCCCAAAAGAATCTGGATTGTGGTGAGGGAACAGAGAAAAAAGCTCATTTAGGACCGGCACTTACGAAGGGGGTAGGCAGCTGTATATCAGGGAGTAAACCTTCTGAGAATAAGAACAGCTGGAGCTTGTTAAGGTAATTACACAGGGGAAAGGATAATGTACTGGGAACTCCTCAGAAGAATCTGATTTGTGGTGAGGGAACAGAGAAAAAAGCTCATTTAGGAACGACATGAACATGCTGCGTAGGTAGCTGTTTATCAGTAAATATCTCCACTGAGATTAAGAAAATCAGTAGCTTAATAAATTAAGTACTTCCTAGTATGGTTACTGTACTGGTAACTCCCCAAAAGAATCTGGATTGTGGTGAGGGAACAGAGAAAAAAGCTCATTTAGGACCTGCACTTACGAAGGGGGTAGGCAGCTGTATATCAGGGAGTAAACCTTCTGAGAATAAAAACAGCTGGTGCTAGTTAAGGTAATTACACAGGGGAAAGGATAAAGTACTGGGAACTCCTCAGAAGAATCAGATTTGTTGGTGAAGGGAGAGAGATAAAAGCTCATTTAGGAACGACATGAACATGCTGCGTATGTAGCTGTTTATTAGTAAATATCTCCACTGAGATTAAGAAAAGCAGTAGCTTTATAAATTAAGTACTTCCTGGTGTGCATACTCTACTGGCAACTCCCCAAAAGAATCTGGATTGTGGTGAGGGAACAGAGAAAAAAGCTCATTTAGGAACGACTTGAACATGCTGCGTAGGTAGCTGTTTATCAGTAAATATCTCCACTGAGATTAAGAAAAGCAGTAGCTTATAAATTAAGTACTTCCTGGTATGGATACTGTACTGGTAACTCCCCAAAAGAATCTGGATTGTGTTGAGGGAACAGAGAAAAAAGCTCATTTAGGACCTGCACTTACGAAGGGGGTAGGCAGCTGTATGTCAGGGAGTAAAACTTCTGAGAATAAAAACAGCTGGAGCTTGTTAAGGTAATTACACAGGGGAAAGGATAATGTACTGGGAATTCCTCAGAAGAATCTGATTTGTGGTGAGGGGAGAGAGATAAAAGCTCATTTAAGAACGACATGATCATGCTGCATACGTAGCTGTTTATCAGTAAATATCTCCACTGAGATTAAGGAAAGCAGTAGCTTAATAAATTAAGTACTTCCTGGTATGGATACTTTATTGGTAACTCCCCAAAAGAACCAGGATTGTGGTGAGGGAACAGAGAAAAAAGCTCATTTAGGAACGACATGAACATGCTGCGTACGTAGCTGTTTATCAGTAAATATCTCCACTGAGATTAAGAAAAGCAGTAGCTTAATAAATTAAGTACTTTCTGGTATGGTTACTCTACTGGTAACTCCCCAAAAGAATCTGGATTGTGGTGAGAGAACAGAGAAAAAATCTCATTTAGGACCTTCACTTACGAAGGGGTTAGGCAGCTGTATATCAGGGAGTAAACCTTCTGAGAATAAAAACAGCTTGAGCTTGTTAAGGTAATTACACAGAGGAAAGGATAATGTACTGGGAACTCCTCAGAAGAATCTGATTTGTGGTGAGGGTAGAGAGGTAAAAGCTCATTTAGGAACGACATGAACATGCTGCGTAGGTAGCTGTTTATCAGTAAATATCTCCACTGAGATTAAGAAAATCAGTAGCTTAATAAATTAAGTACTTCCTGGTATGGTTACTGTACTGGTAACTCCCCAAAAGAATCTGGATTGTGGTGAGGGAACAGAGAAAAAAGCTCATTTAGGACCTGCACTTACGAAGGGGCCAAGCAGTTGTATATAAGGGAGTAAACCTTCTGAGAAAAAAAACAGCTGGAGCTTGTTAAGGTAATTACACAGGGGAAAGGATAATGTACTGGGAACTCCTCAGAAGAATCTGATTTGTGATGAGGGGAGAGAGATAAAAGCTCATTTAGGAACGACATGAACATGTTGCGTAGGTAGCTCTTTATCAGTAAATATCTCCACTGAGATTAAGAAAAGCAGTAGCTTAATAAATTAAGTACTTCCTAGTATGGTTACTGTACTGGTAACTCCCCAAAAGAATCTGGATTGTGGCGAGGGAACAGAGAAAAAATCTCATTTAGGACCTGCACTTACGAAGGGGGTAGGCAGCTGTATATCAGGGAGTATCGCTTCTGAGAATAAAAACAGCTGGAGCTAGTTAAGGTAATTACACAGGGGAAAGGATAATGTACTGAGAATTCGTCAGAAGAATCTGATTTGTGGTGAGGGGAGAGAGATAAAAGCTCATTTAGGAACGAAATGAATATGCTGCATACGTAGCTGTTTATCAGTAAATATCTCCACTGAGATAAAGAAAAGCAGTAGCTTAATAAATTAAGTACTTCCTGGTATGGATACTCTACTGGTAACTCCCCAAAGAATCTGGATTGTGGTGAGCGAACAGAGAAAAAAGCTCATTTAGGAACGACATGAACATGCTGCGTAGGTAGCTGTTTATCAGTAAATATCTCCACTGAGATTAAGAAAAGCAGTAGCTTAATAAATTAAGTACTTCCTGGTATGGTTACTGTACTGGAAATTCCCCAAAAGAATCTGGATTGTGGTGAGGGAACAGAGAAAAAAGCTCATTTAGGACCGGCACTTACGAAGGGGGTAGGCAGCTGTATATCAGGGAGTAAACCTTCTGAGAATAAGAACAGCTGGAGCTTGTTAAGGTAATTACACAGGGGAAAGGATAATGTACTGGGAACTCCTCAGAAGAATCTGATTTGTGGTGAGGGAACAGAGAAAAAAGCTCATTTAGGAACGACATGAACATGCTGCGTAGGTAGCTGTTTATCAGTAAATATCTCCACTGAGATTAAGAAAATCAGTAGCTTAATAAATTAAGTACTTCCTAGTATGGTTACTGTACTGGTAACTCCCCAAAAGAATCTGGATTGTGGTGAGGGAACAGAGAAAAAAGCTCATTTAGGACCTGCACTTACGAAGGGGGTAGGCAGCTGTATATCAGGGAGTAAACCTTCTGAGAATAAAAACAGCTGGTGCTAGTTAAGGTAATTACACAGGGGAAAGGATAAAGTACTGGGAACTCCTCAGAAGAATCAGATTTGTTGGTGAAGGGAGAGAGATAAAAGCTCATTTAGGAACGACATGAACATGCTGCGTAGGTAGCTGTTTATTAGTAAATATCTCCACTGAGATTAAGAAAAGCAGTAGCTTTATAAATTAAGTACTTCCTGGTGTGCATACTCTACTGGCAACTCCCCAAAAGAATCTGGATTGTGGTGAGGGAACAGAGAAAAAAGCTCATTTAGGAACGACTTGAACATGCTGCGTAGGTAGCTGTTTATCAGTAAATATCTCCACTGAGATTAAGAAAAGCAGTAGCTTATAAATTAAGTACTTCCTGGTATGGATACTGTACTGGTAACTCCCCAAAAGAATCTGGATTGTGTTGAGGGAACAGAGAAAAAAGCTCATTTAGGACCTGCACTTACGAAGGGGGTAGGCAGCTGTATGTCAGGGAGTAAAACTTCTGAGAATAAAAACAGCTGGAGCTTGTTAAGGTAATTACACAGGGGAAAGGATAATGTACTGGGAATTCCTCAGAAGAATCTGATTTGTGGTGAGGGGAGAGAGATAAAAGCTCATTTAGGAACGACATGATCATGCTGCATACGTAGCTGTTTATCAGTAAATATCTCCACTGAGATTAAGGAAAGCAGTAGCTTAATAAATTAAGTACTTCCTGGTATGGATACTTTATTGGTAACTCCCCAAAAGAACCAGGATTGTGGTGAGGGAACAGAGAAAAAAGCTCATTTAGGAACGACATGAACATGCTGCGTACGTAGCTGTTTATCAGTAAATATCTCCACTGAGATTAAGAAAAGCAGTAGCTTAATAAATTAAGTACTTTCTGGTATGGTTACTCTACTGGTAACTCCCCAAAAGAATCTGGATTGTGGTGAGAGAACAGAGAAAAAATCTCATTTAGGACCTTCACTTACGAAGGGGTTAGGCAGCTGTATATCAGGGAGTAAACCTTCTGAGAATAAAAACAGCTTGAGCTTGTTAAGGTAATTACACAGAGGAAAGGATAATGTACTGGGAACTCCTCAGAAGAATCTGATTTGTGGTGAGGGTAGAGAGGTAAAAGCTCATTTAGGAACGACATGAACATGCTGCGTAGGTAGCTGTTTATCAGTAAATATCTCCACTGAGATTAAGAAAAGCAGTAGCTTAATAAATTAAGTACTTCCTGGTATGGTTACTGTACTGGTAACTCCCCAAAAGAATCTGGATTGTGGTGAGGGAACAGAGAAAAAAGCTCATTTAGGACCTGCACTTACGAAGGGGCCAAGCAGTTGTATATAAGGGAGTAAACCTTCTGAGAAAAAAAACAGCTGGAGCTTGTTAAGGTAATTACACAGGGGAAAGGATAATGTACTGGGAACTCCTCAGAAGAATCTGATTTGTGATGAGGGGAGAGAGATAAAAGCTCATTTAGGAACGACATGAACATGTTGCGTAGGTAGCTCTTTATCAGAAAATATCTCCACTGAGATTACGAAAAGCAGTAGCTTAATAAATTAAGTACTTCCTAGTATGGTTACTGTACTGGGAACTCCCCAAAAGAATCTGGATTGTGGCGAGGGAACAGAGAAAAAATCTCATTTAGGACCTGCACTTACGAAGGGGGTAGGCAGCTGTATATCAGGGAGTATCGCTTCTGAGAATAAAAACAGCTGGAGCTAGTTAAGGTAATTACACAGGGGAAAGGATAATGTACTGAGAATTCGTCAGAAGAATCTGATTTGTGGTGAGGGGAGAGAGATAAAAGCTCATTTAGGAACGAAATGAACATGCTGCATACGTAGCTGTTTATCAGTAAATATCTCCACTGAGATAAAGAAAAGCAGTAGCTTAATAAATTAAGTACTTCCTGGTATGGATACTCTACTGGTAACTCCCCAAAGAATCTGGATTGTGGTGAGCGAACAGAGAAAAAAGCTCATTTAGGAACGACATGAACATGCTGCGTAGGTAGCTGTTTATCAGTAAATATCTCCACTGAGATTAAGAAAAGCAGTAGCTTAATAAATTAAGTACTTCCTGGTATGGTTACTGTACTGGAAATTCCCCAAAAGAATCTGGATTGTGGTGAGGGAACAGAGAAAAAAGCTCATTTAGGACCGGCACTTACGAAGGGGGTAGGCAGCTGTATATCAGGGAGTAAACCTTCTGAGAATAAGAACAGCTGGAGCTTGTTAAGGTAATTACACAGGGGAAAGGATAATGTACTGGGAACTCCTCAGAAGAATCTGATTTGTGGTGAGGGAACAGAGAAAAAAGCTCATTTAGGAACGACATGAACATGCTGCGTAGGTAGCTGTTTATCAGTAAATATCTCCACTGAGATTAAGAAAATCAGTAGCTTAATAAATTAAGTACTTCCTAGTAAGGTTACTGTACTGGTAACTCCCCAAAAGAATCTGGATTGTGGTGAGGGAACAGAGAATAAAGCTCATTTAGGACCTGCACTTACGAAGGGGGTAGGCAGCTGTATATCAGGGAGTAAACCTTCTGAGAATAAAAACAGCTGGTGCTAGTTAAGGTAATTACACAGGGGAAAGGATAAAGTACTGGGAACTCCTCAGAAGAATCAGATTTGTTGGTGAAGGGAGAGAGATAAAAGCTCATTTAGGAACGACATGAACATGCTGCGTAGGTAGCTGTTTATTAGTAAATATCTCCACTGAGATTAAGAAAAGCAGTAGCTTTATAAATTAAGTACTTCCTGGTGTGCATACTCTACTGGCAACTCCCCAAAAGAATCTGGATTGTGGTGAGGGAACAGAGAAAAAAGTTCATTTAGGAACGACTTGAACATGCTGCGTAGGTAGCTGTTTATCCGTAAATATCTCCACTGAGATTAAGAAAAGCAGTAGCTTATAAATTAAGTACTTCCTGGTATGGATACTGTACTGGTAACTCCCCAAAAGAATCTGGATTGTGTTGAGGGAACAGAGAAAAAAGCTCATTTAGGACCTGCACTTACGAAGGGGGTAGGCAGCTGTATGTCAGGGAGTAAAACTTCTGAGAATAAAAAGAGCTGGAGCTTGTTAAGGTAATTACACAGTGGAAAGCATAATGTACTGGGAATTCCTCAGAAGAATCTGATTTGTGGTGAGGGGAGAGAGATAAAAGCTCATTTAGGAACGACATGATCATGCTGCATACGTAGCTGTTTATCAGTAAATATCTCCACTGAGATTAAGGAAAGTAGTAGCTTAATAAATTAAGTACTTCCTGGTATGGATACTTTATTGGTAACTCCCCAAAAGAACCAGGATTGTGGTGAGGGAACAGAGAAAAAAGCTCATTTAGGAACGACATGAACATGCTGCGTACGTAGCTGTTTATCAGTAAATATCTCCACTGAGATTAAGAAAAGCAGTAGCTTAATAAATTAAGTACTTTCTGGTATGGTTACTCTACTGGTAACTCCCCAAAAGAATCTGGATTGTGGTGAGAGAACAGAGAAAAAATCTCATTTAGGACCTTCACTTACGAAGGGGTTAGGCAGCTGTATATCAGGGAGTAAACCTTCTGAGAATAAAAACAGCTTGAGCTTGTTAAGGTAATTACACAGAGGAAAGGATAATGTACTGGGAACTCCTCAGAAGAATCTGATTTGTGGTGAGGGTAGAAAGGTAAAAGCTCATTTAGGAACGACATGAACATGCTGCGTAGGTAGCTGTTTATCAGTAAATATCTCCACTGAGATTAAGAAAATCAGTAGCTTAATAAATTAAGTACTTCCTGGTATGGTTACTGTACTGGTAACTCCCCAAAAGAATCTGGATTGTGGTGAGGGAACAGAGAAAAAAGCTCATTTAGGACCTGCACTTATGAAGGGGGTAGGCAGTTGTAAATCAGGGAGTATCGCTTCTGAGAATAAAAACAGCTGGAGCTTCTTAAGGTAATTACACAGGGGAAAGGATAATGTACTGAGAATTCGTCAGAAGAATCTGATTTGTGGTGAGGGGAGAGAGATAAAAGCTCATTTAGGAACGAAATGAACATGCTGCATACGTAGCTGTTTATCAGTAAATATCTCCACTGAGATTAAGAAAAGCAGTAGCTTAATAAATTAAGTACTTCCTGGTATGGATACTCTACTGGTAACTACCCAAAAGAATCTGGATTGTGGTGAGGGAACAGAGAAAAAAGCTCATTTAGGAACGACATGAACATGCTGAGTAGTTAGCTGTTTATCAGTAAATATCTCCACTGAGATTAAGAAAAGCAGTAGCTTAATAAATTAAGTACTTCCTGGTATGGTTACTGTTCCGGTTAACTCCCCAAAAGTATCTGGATTGTGGTTAGGGAACAGAGAAAAAAGCTCATTTAGGACCTGCAACTACGAAAGGGTAGGCAGATGTATATCAGGGAGTAAACCTCTGAGAATAAAAACAGCTGGAGGTGTTAAGGTAATTACACAGGGGAAAGGATAACGTACTGGGAACTCCACAGAATAATCTGATTTGTCGTGAGGGTAGAGAGATAATAGCTCCTTTAGGAACGACATGAACATGCTGGGTAGGTAGCTGTTTATCAGTAGAAATCTCCACTGAGATTAAGAAAAGCAGTAGCTTAATAAATTAAGTACTTCCTGGTATGGATACTCTACTGGTAACTCCCCAAAAGAATCTGGATTGTGGTGAGCGAACAGAGAAAAAAGCTCATTTAGGAACGACATGAACATGCTGCGTAGGTAGCTGTTTATCAGTAAATATCTCCACTGAGATTAAGAAAAGCAGTAGCTTAATAAATTAAGTACTTCCTGGTATGGTTACTGTACTGGAAATTCCCCAAAAGAATCTGGATTGTGGTGAGGGAACAGAGAAAAAAGCTCATTTAGGACCGGCACTTACGAAGGGGGTAGGCAGCTGTATATCAGGGAGTAAACCTTCTGAGAATAAGAACAGCTGGAGCTTGTTAAGGTAATTACACAGGGGAAAGGATAATGTACTGGGAACTCCTCAGAAGAATCTGATTTGTGGTGAGGGAACAGAGAAAAAAGCTCATTTAGGAACGACATGAACATGCTGCGTAGGTAGCTGTTTATCAGTAAATATCTCCACTGAGATTAAGAAAATCAGTAGCTTAATAAATTAAGTACTTCCTAGTATGGTTACTGTACTGGTAACTCCCCAAAAGAATCTGGATTGTGGTGAGGGAACAGAGAAAAAAGCTCATTTAGGACCGGCACTTACGAAGGGGGTAGGCAACTGTATATCAGGGAGTAAACCTTCTGAGAATAAGAACAGCTGGAGCTTGTTAAGGTAATTACACAGGGGAAAGGATAATGTACTGGGAACTCCTCAGAAGAATCTGATTTGTGGTGAGGGAACAGAGAAAAAAGCTCATTTAGGAACGACATGAACATGCTGCGTAGGTAGCTGTTTATCAGTAAATATCTCCACTGAGATTAAGAAAATCAGTAGCTTAATAAATTAAGTACTTCCTGGTATGGTTACTGTACTGGAAATTCCCCAAAAGAATCTGGATTGTGGTGAGGGAACAGAGAAAAAAGCTCATTTAGGACCGGCACTTACGAAGGGGGTAGGCAGCTGTATATCAGGGAGTAAACCTTCTGAGAATAAAAACAGCTGGTGCTAGTTAAGGTAATTACACAGGGGAAAGGATAAAGTACTGGGAACTCCTCAGAAGAATCAGATTTGTTGGTGAAGGGAGAGAGATAAAAGCTCATTTAGGAACGACATGAACATGCTGCGTAGGTAGCTGTTTATTAGTAAATATCTCCACTGAGATTAAGAAAAGCAGTAGCTTTATAAATTAAGTACTTCCTGGTGTGCATACTCTACTGGCAACTCCCCAAAAGAATCTGGATTGTGGTGAGGGAACAGAGAAAAAAGCTCATTTAGGAACGACTTGAACATGCTGCGTAGGTAGCTGTTTATCAGTAAATATCTCCACTGAGATTAAGAAAAGCAGTAGCTTATAAATTAAGTACTTCCTGGTATGGATACTGTACTGGTAACTCCCCAAAAGAATCTGGATTGTGTTGAGGGAACAGAGAAAAAAGCTCATTTAGGACCTGCACTTACGAAGGGGGTAGGCAGCTGTATGTCAGGGAGTAAAACTTCTGAGAATAAAAAGAGCTGGAGCTTGTTAAGGTAATTACACAGGGGAAAGGATAATGTACTGGGAATTCCTCAGAAGAATCTGATTTGTGGTGAGGGGAGAGAGATAAATGCTCATTTAGGAACGACAAGATCATGCTGCATACGTAGCTGTTTATCAGTAAATATCTCCACTGAGATTAAGGAAAGCAGTAGCTTAATAAATTAAGTACTTCCTGGTATGGATACTTTATTGGTAACTCCCCAAAAGAACCAGGATTGTGGTGAGGGAACAGAGAAAAAAGCTCATTTAGGAACGACATGAACATGCTGCGTACGTAGCTGTTTATCAGTAAATATCTCCACTGAGATTAAGAAAAGCAGTAGCTTAATAAATTAAGTACTTTCTGGTATGGTTACTCTACTGGTAACTCCCCAAAAGAATCTGGATTGTGGTGAGAGAACAGAGAAAAAATCTCATTTAGGACCTTCACTTACGAAGGGGTTAGGCAGCTGTATATCAGGGAGTAAACCTTCTGAGAATAAAAACAGCTTGAGCTTGTTAAGGTAATTACACAGAGGAAAGGATAATGTACTGGGAACTCCTCAGAAGAATCTGATTTGTGGTGAGGGTAGAAAGGTAAAAGCTCATTTAGGAACGACATGAACATGCTGCGTAGGTAGCTGTTTATCAGTAAATATCTCCACTGAGATTAAGAAAATCAGTAGCTTAATAAATTAAGTACTTCCTGGTATGGTTACTGTACTGGTAACTCCCCAAAAGAATCTGGATTGTGGTGAGGGAACAGAGAAAAAAGCTCATTTAGGACCTGCACTTATGAAGGGGGTAGGCAGTTGTAAATCAGGGAGTATCGCTTCTGAGAATAAAAACAGCTGGAGCTTCTTAAGGTAATTACACAGGGGAAAGGATAATGTACTGAGAATTCGTCAGAAGAATCTGATTTGTGGTGAGGGGAGAGAGATAAAAGCTCATTTAGGAACGAAATGAACATGCTGCATACGTAGCTGTTTATCAGTAAATATCTCCACTGAGATTAAGAAAAGCAGTAGCTTAATAAATTAAGTACTTCCTGGTATGGATACTCTACTGGTAACTACCCAAAAGAATCTGGATTGTGGTGAGGGAACAGAGAAAAAAGCTCATTTAGGAACGACATGAACATGCTGAGTAGTTAGCTGTTTATCAGTAAATATCTCCACTGAGATTAAGAAAAGCAGTAGCTTAATAAATTAAGTACTTCCTGGTATGGTTACTGTTCCGGTTAACTCCCCAAAAGTATCTGGATTGTGGTGAGGGAACAGAGAAAAAAGCTCATTTAGGACCTGCAACTACGAAAGGGTAGGCAGCAGTATATCAGGGAGTAAACCTTCTGATAATAAAAACAGCTGGAGGTGTTAAGGTAATTACACAGGGGAAAGGATAATGTACTGGGAACTCCACAGAATAATCTGATTTGTCGTGAGGGTAGAGAGATAATAGCTCCTTTAGGAACGACATGAACATGCTGGGTAGGTAGCTGTTTATCAGTAGAAATCTCCACTGAGATTAAGAAAAGCAGTAGCTTAATAAATTAAGTACTTCCTGTTATGGATACTCTACTGGTAACTCCCCAAAAGAATCTGGATTGTGGTGAGCGAACAGAGAAAAAAGCTCATTTAGGACCGGCACTTACGAAGGGGGTAGGCAGCTGTATATCAGGGAGTAAACCTTCTGAGAATAAGAACAGCTGGAGCTTGTTAAGGTAATTACACAGGGGAAAGGATAATGTACTGGGAACTCCTCAGAAGAATCTGATTTGTGGTGAGGGAACAGAGAAAAAAGCTCATTTAGGAACGACATGAACATGCTGCGTAGGTAGCTGTTTATCAGTAAATATCTCCACTGAGATTAAGAAAATCAGTAGCTTAATAAATTAAGTACTTCCTAGTATGGTTACTGTACTGGTAACTCCCCAAAAGAATCTGGATTGTGGTGAGGGAACAGAGAAAAAAGCTCATTTAGGACCTGCACTTACGAAGGGGGTAGGCAGCTGTTTATCAGTAAATATCTCCACTGAGATAAGAAACAGCTGGTGCTAGTTTAAGGTAATTACACAGGTATGGATAAAGTACTGGGAACTCCTCAAAAGAATCTGGATTGTGGTGAGGGAGAGAGAAAAAGCTCATTTAGGAACGACATGAACATGCTGCGTAGGTAGCTGTTTATCAGTAAATATCTCCACTGAGATTAAGAAAAGCAGTAGCTTTATAAATTAAGTACTTCCTGGTGTGCATACTCTACTGGCAACTCCCCAAAAGAATCTGATTGTGGTGAGGGAACAGAGAAAAAAGCTCATTTAGGAACGACTTGAACATGCTGCGTAGGTAGCTGTTTATCAGTAAATATCTCCACTGAGATTAAGAAAAGCAGTAGCTTATAAATTAAGTACTTCCTGGTATGGATACTGTACTGGTAACTCCCCAAAAGAATCTGGATTGTGGTGAGGGAACAGAGAAAAAAGCTCATTTAGGACCTGCACTTACGAAGGGGGTAGGCAGCTGTATCAGGGAGTAAAACTTCTGAGAATAAAAAGAGCTGGAGCTTGTTAAGGTAATTACACAGGGGAAAGGATAATGTACTGGGAATTCCTCAGAAGAATCTGATTTGTGGTGAGGGGAGAGAGATAAAAGCTCATTTAGGAACGACATGATCATGCTGCATACGTAGCTGTTTATCAGTAAATATCTCCACTGAGATTAAGGAAAGCAGTAGCTTAATAAATTAAGTACTTCCTGGTATGGATACTTACTGGTAACTCCCAAAAGAATCTGGATTGTGGTGAGGGAACAGAGAAAAAAGCTCATTTAGGAACGACATGAACATGCTGCGTACGTAGCTGTTTATCAGTAAATATCTCCACTGAGATTAAGAAAAGCAGTAGCTTAATAAATTAAGTACTTCCTGGTATGGTTACTGTACTGGTAACTCCCCAAAAGAATCTGGATTGTGGTGAGAGAACAGAGAAAAAATCTCATTTAGGACCTTCACTTACGAAGGGGTAGGCAGCTGTATATCAGGGAGTAAACCTTCTGAGAATAAAAACAGCTGAGCTTGTTAAGGTAATTACACAGAGGAAAGGATAATGTACTGGGAACTCCACAGAAGAATCTGATTTGTGGTGAGGGTAGAGAGGTAAAAGCTCATTTAGGAACGACATGAACATGCTGCGTAGGTAGCTGTTTATCAGTAAATATCTCCACTGAGATTAAGAAAAGCAGTAGCTTAATAAATTAAGTACTTCCTGGTATGGTTACTGTACTGGTAACTCCCCAAAAGAATCTGGATTGTGGTGAGGGAACAGAGAAAAAAGCTCATTTAGGACCTGCACTTATGAAGGGGGTAGGCAGTTGTATCAGGGAGTATCCTTCTGAGAATAAAAACAGCTGGAGCTTGTTAAGGTAATTACACAGGGGAAAGGATAATGTACTGGAACTCAGAAGAATCTGATTTGTGGTGAGGGGAGAGAGATAAAAGCTCATTTAGGAACGAATGAACATGCTGCGTACGGTAGCTGTTTATCAGTAAATATCTCCACTGAGATTAAGAAAAGCAGTAGCTTAATAAATTAAGTACTTCCTGGTATGGATACTGTACTGGTAACTACCCAAAAGAATCTGGATTGTGGTGAGGGAACAGAGAAAAAAGCTCATTTAGGAACGACATGAACATGCTGAGTAGGCAGCTTGTTTATCAGTAAATATCTCCACTGAGATTAAGAAAAGCAGTAGCTTAATAAATTAAGTACTTCCTGGTATGGTTACTGTTGGTTAACTCCCAAAAGAATCTGGATTGTGGTGAGGGAACAGAGAAAAAAGCTCATTTAGGACGCATACGAAAGGGTAGGCAGCTGTATATCAGGGAGTAAACCTTCTGAGAATAAAAACAGCTGGAGCTGTTAAGGTAATTACACAGGGGAAAGGATAATGTACTGGGAACTCTCAGAAGAATCTGATTTGTGGTGAGGGGAGAGAGATAAAAGCTCATTTAGGAACGACATGAACATGCTGCGTAGTAGCTGTTTATCAGTAAATATCTCCACTGAGATTAAGAAAAGCAGTAGCTTAATAAATTAAGTACTTCCTGGTATGGTACTGTACTGGTAACTCCCCAAAAGAATCTGGATTGTGGTGAGGGAACAGAGAAAAAAGCTCATTTAGGACCTGCACTTACGAAGGGGGTAGGCAGCTGTCTATCAGGGAGTATCCCTTCTGAGAATAAAAACAGCTGGAGCTTGTTAAGATAATTACACAGGGGAAAGGATAAGGTACTGAGTATTCGTCAGAAGAAACTGATTTTTGGTGAGGGGAGAGAGATAAAAGCTCATTTAGGAACGAAATGAACATGCTGCATACGTAGCTGTTTATCAGTAAATATCTCCACTGAGATAAAGAAAAGCAGTAGCTTAATAAATTAAGTACTTCCTGGTATGGATACTCTACTGGTAACTCCAGAAAAGAATCTGGATTGTGGTGAGCGAACAGAGAAAAAACCTCATTTAGGAACGACATGAACATGCTGCGTAGGTAGCTGTTTATCAGTAAATATCTCCACTGAGATTAAGAAAAGCAGTAGCTTAATAAATTAAGTACTTCCTGGTATTGTTACTGTACTGGTAACTCCCCAAATGAATCTGGATTGTGGTGAGGGAACAGAGAAAAATGCTCATTTAGGACCTGCACATAAGAAGGGGGTAGGCAGCTGTATATCAGGGAGTAAACCTTCTGAGAATAAAAACAGCTGGAGCTTGTTAAGGTAATTACACAGGGGAAAGGATAATGTACTGGGAAATCCTCAGAAGAATCTGATTTGTGGTGAGGGGAGAGAGATAAAAGCTCCTTTAGGAACGACATGAACATGCTGGGTAGGTAGCTGTTTATCAGGAAATATCTCCACTGAGATTAAGAAAAGCAGTAGCTTAATAAATTAAGTAATTCCTGGTATGGATACTGTACTGGTAACTCCCCAAAAGAATCTGGATTGTGGTGAGGGAACAGAGAAAATAGCTCATTTAGGAACTACATGAACATGCTGCGTAGTAGCTGTTTATCAGTAAATATCTCCACTGAGATTAAGAAAAGCAGTAGCTTAATAAATTAAGTACTTCCTGGTATGGTTACTGTACTGGAAATCCCCAAAAGAATCTGGATTGTGGTGAGGGAACAGAGAAAAAAGCTCATTTAGGACCGGCACTTACGAAGGGGGTAGGCAGCTGTATATCAGGGAGTAAACCTTCTGAGAATAAAAACAGCTGGTGCTAGTTAAGGTAATTACACAGGGGAAAGGATAAAGTACTGGGAACTCCTCAAAAGAATCTGATTTGTGGTGAAGGGAGAGATAAAAGCTCATTTAGGAACGACATGAACATGCTGCGTAGGTAGCTGTTTATCAGTAAATATCTCCATTGAGATTAAGAAAAGCAGTAGCTAATAAATTAAGTACTTCCTGGTATGGATACTCTACTGGTAACTCCCCAAAAGAATCTGGATTGTGGTGAGGGAACAGAGAAAAAAGCTCATTTAGGAACGACTTGAACATGCTGCGTAGGTAGCTGTTTATCAGTAAATATCTCCACTGAGAATAAGAAAAGCAGTAGCTTAATAAATTAAGTACTTCCTGGTATGGATACTGTACTGGTAACTCCCCAGAAGAATCTGGATTGTGTGAGGGAACAGAGAAAAAAGCTCATTTAGGACCTGCACTACGAAGGGGCTAGGCAGCTGTATATCAGGGAGTAAACATTCTGAGAATAAAAACAGCTGGAGATTGTTAAGGTAATTACAAGGGGAAAGGATAATGTACTGGGAACTCCTCAGAAGAATCTGATTTGTGGTGAGGGGAGAGAGATAAAAGCTCATTTAGGAACGACATGAACATGCTGCGTAGGTAGCTGTTTATCAGTAAATATCTCCACTGAGATTAAGAAAAGCAGTAGCTTAATAAATTAAGTACTTCCTGGTATGGTTACTGTACCGGTAACTCCCCAAAAGAATCTGGATTGTGGTGAGGGAACAGAGAAAAAAGCTCATTTAGGACCTGCACTTACGAAGGGGGTAGGCAGCTGTATATCAGGGAGTAAACATTCTGAGAATAAAAACAGCTGGAGCTTGTTAAGGTAATTACACAGGGGAAAGGATAATGTACTGGGAACTCCTCAGAAGAATCTGATTTGTGGTGACGGGAGAGAGATAAAAGCTCATTTAGGAACGACATGAACATGCTGCGTAGGTAGCTGTTTATCAGTAAATATCTCCACTGAGATTAAGAAAAGCAGTAGCTTAATAAATTAAGTACTTCCTGGTATGGTTACTGTACTGGTAACTCCCCAAAAGAATCTGGATTGTGGTGAGGGAACAGAGAAAAAAGCTCATTTAGGACCTGCACTTACGAAGGGGGTAGGCAGCTGTATATCAGGGAGTAAACCTTCTGAGAATAAAAACAGCTGGAGCTTGTTAAGGTAATTACACAGGGGAAAGGATAATGTACTGGGAACTCCTCAGAAGAATCTGATTTGTGGTGAGGGTAGAGAGATAAAAGCTCATTTAGGAACGACATGAACATGCTGCGTAGGTAGCTGTTTATCAGTAAATATCTCCACTGAGATTAAGAAAAGCAGTAGCTTAATAAATTAAGTACTTCCTGGTATGGTTACTGTACTGGTAACTCCCCAAAAGAATCTGGATTGTGGTGAGGGAACAGAGAAAAAAGCTCATTTAGGACCTGCACTTTCGAAGGAAGTAGGCACCTGTATATCAGGGAGTATCGCTTCTGAGAATAAAAACAGCTGGAGCTTGTTAAGGTAATTACACAGGGGAAAGGATAATGTACTGGAACTCAGAAGAATCTGATTTGTGGTGAGGGAGAGAGATAAAAGCTCATTTAGGAACGAATGAACATGCTGCGTAGTAGCTGTTTATCAGTAAATATCTCCACTGAGATTAAGAAAAGCAGTAGCTTAATAAATTAAGTACTTCCTGGTATGGATACTCTACTGGTAACTCCCCAAAAGAATCTGGATTGTGGTGAGGGAACAGAGAAAAAAGCTCATTTAGGAACGACATGAACATGCTGCGTAGGTAGCTGTTTATCAGTAAATATCTCCACTGAATTAAGAAAAGCAGTAGCTTAAGAAATTAAGTACTTCCTGGTATGGATACTGTACTGGTAACTCCCCAAAAGAATCTGGATTGTGTGAGGGAACAGAGAAAAAAGCTCATTTAGGACCTGCACATGAAGAAGGGGGTAGGCAGCTGTTATCAGGGAGTAAACCTTCTGAGAATAAAAACAGCTGGAGCTTGTTAAGGTAATTACACAGGGGAAAGGATACTGTACTGGTAACTCCAGAAGAATCTGATTGTGGTGAGGGAGAGAGATAAAAGCTCATTTAGAACGACATGAACATGCTGCATAGTAGCTGTTTATCAGTAAATATCTCCACTGAGATAAAAAAGCAGTAGCTTAATAAATTAAGTACTTCCTGGTATGGACTGTACTGGTAACTCCAGAAGAATCTGGATTGTGGTGAGGGAACAGAGGAAAAAGCTCATTTAGGAACGCATGAACATGCTGGTAGGTAGCTGTTTATCAGTAAATATCTCCACTGAGATTAAGAAACAGTAGCTTAATAAATTACACTGGTATGGATACTGTACTGTAACTCCTAAAAGAATCTGGATTGTGGTGAGGGAACAGAGAAAAAGCTCATTTAGGAACGACATGAACATGCTGCGTAGGTAGCTGTTTATCAGTAAATATCTCCACTGAGATTAAGAAAAGCAGTAGCTTAATAAATTAAGTACTTCCTGGTATGGTTACTGTACTGGTAACTCCCCAAAAGAATCTGATTGTGGTGAGGGAACAGAGAAAAAAGCTCATTTAGGACCTGCACTTACGAAGGGGGTAGGCAGCTGTATATCAGGGAGTATCCTTCTGAGAATAAAAACAGCTGGAGCTTGTTAAGGTAATTACACAGGGGAAAGGATAATGTACTGGAATCCTCAGAAGAATCTGATTTGTGGTGAGGGGAGAGAGATAAAAGCTCATTTAGGAACGACATGAACATGCTGCATACGTAGCTGTTTATCAGTAAATATCTCCACTGAGATTAAGAAAAGCAGTAGCTTAATAAATTAAGTACTTCCTGGTATGGTTACTGTACTGGTAACTCCCCAAAAGAATCTGGATTGTGGTGAGGAACAGAGAAAAAAGCTCATTTAGGACGACATGAACATGCTGCGTAGGTAGCTGTTTATCAGTAAATATCTCCACTGAGATAAAAAAGCTGTAGCTTAATAAATAAGTACTTCCTGGGAAAGGATAATGTACTGGGAACTCCTCAGAAGAATCTGATTTGTGGTGAGGGGAGAGAGATAAAAGCTCATTTAGGAACGACATGAACATGCTGCAAGGTAGCTGTTTATCAGTAAATATCTCCACTGAGATTAAGAAAAGCAGTAGCTTAATTAAGTACTTCCTGGTATGGATACTGTACTGGTAACTCCCCAAAAGAATCTGGATTGTGGTGAGGGAAGAGAAAAAGCTCATTTAGGAACCTGAACATGCTTACGTAGCTGTTTATCAGTAAATATCTCCACTGAGATAAGAAAAGCAGTAGCTTATAAATTAAGTACTTCCTGGTATGGATACTGTACTGGTAACTCCCAGAAGAATCTGGATTGTGGTGAGGGGAACAGAGAAAAAGCTCATTTAGGAACGACATGAACATGCAGCGTAGGTAGCTGTTTATCAGTAAATATCTCCACTGAGATTAAGAAAAGCAGGTTGCTTAATAAATTAAGTACTTCTGGTATGGATACTGTACTGGTAACTCCCCAAAAGAATCTGGATTGTGGTGAGGGAACAGAGAAAAAAGCTCATTTAGGAACGACATGAACATGCTGCGTAGGTAGCTGTTTATCAGTAAATATCTCCACTGAGATTAAGAAAAGCAGTAGCTTAATAAATTAAGGTACTTCCTGGTACGGTTACTGTACTGGTAACTCCAAAAGAATCTGGATTGTGGTGAGGGAAAAGAGAAAAAGCTCATTTAGGACGACTGACTTACGAAGTAGGCAGCTGTATATCAGGGAGTAAACTTCTCAGAGATAAGAAACAGCTGGAGAGCTTGTTAAGGTTAATTACACAGGGGAAAGGATAATGTACTGGGAACTCCTCAGAAGAATCTGATTTGTGGTGAGGGGAGAGAGATAACAGCTCATTTAGGAACGACATGAACATGCTGCGTAGGTAGCTGTTTATCAGTAAATATCTCCACTGAGATTAAGACAAGCAGTAGCGTAATAAATTAAGTACCTCCTGGTATGGTTACTGTACTGGTAACTCCCCAAAAGAATCTGATTGTGGTGAGGGAGAGAGATAAAAACTCATTTAGGAACGACATGAACATACTGCATACGTAGCTGTTTATCAGTAAATATCTCCACTGAGATTAAGAAAAGCAGTAGCTTAATAAATTAAGTACTTCCTGGTATGGATACTGTACTGGTAACTCCCAAAAGGATCTGTATTGTGGTGAGGGAACAGAGATAAAAGCTCATTTATTAACGACATGAACATGCTGCATACGTAGCTGTTTATCAGTAAATATCTCCACTGAGATTAAGAAAAGCAGTAGCTTAATAAATGAAGTACTTCCTGGTATGGTTACTGTACTGGTAACTCCCCAAAAGAATCTGGATTGTGGTAAGGTAACAGAGGAAAAAGCTCATTTAGGACCTGCACTTACGAAGGGGGTAGGCAGCTGTATATCAGGGAGTAAACATTCTGAGAATAAAAACAGCTGGAGCTTGTTAAGGTAATTACACAGGGGAAAGGATAATGTACTGGAACTCCTCAGAAGAATCTGATTTGTGGTGACGGGGAGAGAGATAAAAGCTCATTTAGGAACGACATGAACATGCTGCGTAGGTAGCAGTTTATCAGTAAATATCTCCACTGAGATTAAGAAAAGCAGTAGCTTAATAAATTAAGTACTTCCTGGTATGGATACTCTACTGGTAACTACCCAAAAGAATCTGGATTGTGGTGAGGGAACAGAGAAAAAAGCTCATTTAGGAACGACATGAACATGCTGCGTAGGTAGCAGTTTATCAGTAAATATCTCCACTGAGATTAAGAAAAGCAGTTGCTTAATAAATTAAGTACTTCCTGGTATGGTTACTGTAGTGGTAACTCCCCAAAAGAATCTGGATTGTGGTGAGGGAACAGAGAAAAAAGCTCATTTAGGAACTGCACTTACGAAGGGGGTAGGCAGCTGTATATCAGGGAGTAAACCTTCTGAGAATAAAAACAGCTGGAGCTTGTTAAGGTAATTACACAGGGGAAAGGATAATGTACTCGGAACTCCTCAGAAGAATCTGATTTGTGGTGAGGGGAGAGAGATAAAAGCTCATTTAGGAACGACATGAACATGCTGCGTAAGTAGCTGTTTATCAGTAAATATCTCCACTGAGATTAAGAAAAGCAGTAGCTTAATAAATTAAGTACTTCCTGGTATGGTTACTGTACTGGTAACTCCCTAAAAGAATCTGGATTGTGGTGAGGGAACAGAGAAAAAAGCTCATTTAGGACCTGCACTTACGAAGGGGGTAGGCAGCTGTATATCAGGGAGTAAACCTTCTGAGAATAAAAAGAGCTGGAGCTTGTTAAGGTAAATATACAGGGGAAAGGATAATGTACTGGGAACTCCTCAGAAGAATCTGATTTGTGGTGAGGGGAGAGAAATAAAGGCTCATTTAGGAACGACATGAACATGCTGCATAGGTAGCTGTTTATCAGTAAATATCTCCACTGAGATTAAGAAAAGCAGTAGCTAAATAAATTAAGTACTTCCTGGTATGGATACTGTACTAGTAACTCCCTAAAAGAATCTGGATTGTGGTGAGGGAACAGAGAAAAAAGCTCATTTAGGAACGACATGAACATGCTGCGTAGGTAGCTGTTTATCAGTAAATATCTCCACTGAGATTAAGAAAAGCAGTACCTTAAGAAATTAAGTACTTCCTGGTATGGTTACTGTACTGGTAACTCCCCAAAAGAATCTGAATTTTCCTGAGGGAACAGAGAAAAAAGCTTATTTAGGACCTGCACTTACGAAGGGGGTAGGCAGCTGTATATCAGGGAGTAAACCTTCTGAGAATAAAAACAGCTGGAGCCTGTTAAGGTAATTACACAGGGGAAAGGATAATGTACTGGGAACTCCTCAGAAGAATCTGATTTGTGGTGAGGGGAGAGAGATAAAAGCTCATTTAGGAACGACATGAACATGCTGCGTAGGTATCTGTTTATCAGTTAATATCTCCACTGAGATTAAGAAAAGCAGTAGCTTAATAGATTAAGTACTTCCTGGTGTGGTTACTGTACTGGTAACTCCCGAAAGGAATCTGGATTGTGGTGAGGGAACAGAGAAAAAATCTCACTTAGGACCTGCACTTACGAAGGTGGTAGGCAGCTGTATATCAGGGAGTATCGCTTCTGAGAATAAAAACAGCTGGAGCTTGTTAAGGTAATTACACAGGGGAAAGGATAATGTACTGGGACCTCCTCAGAAGAATCTGATTTGTGGTGAGGGGAGAGAGATAAAAGCTCATTTAGGAACGACATGAACATGCTGCGTAGGTAGCTGTTTATCAGTGAATATCTCCACTGAGATTAAGAAAAGCAGTAGCTTAATAAATTAAGTACTTCCTGGTATGGTTACTGTACTGGTAACTCCCCAAAAGAATCTGGATTGTGATAAGGGAACAGAGGAAAAAGCTCATTTAGGACCTGCACTTACGAAGGGGGTAGGCAGCTGTACATCAGGGAGTAAACCTTCTGAGAATAAAAACAGCTGGAGCTTGTTAAGGTAATTACACAGGGGAAAGGATAATGTACTGGGAACTCCACAGAAGAATCTGATTTGTGGTGACGGGAGAGAGATAAAAGCTCATATAGGAACGACATGAACATGCTGCGTAGGTAGCTGTTTATCAGTAAATATCTCCATTGAGATTAAGAAAAGCAGTAGCTTAATAAATTAAGTACTTCCTGGTATGGTTACTGTACTGGTAACTCCCCAAAAGAATCTGGATTGTGGTGAGGGAACAGAGAAAAAAGCTCATTTAGGACCTGCACTTACGAAGGGGGTAGGCAGCTGTCTATCAGGGAGTAAACCTTCTGAGAATAAAAACAGCTGGAGCTTGTTAAGGTAATTACACAGGGGAAAGGATAATGTACTGGGAACTCCACAGAAGAATCTGATATGTGGTGAGGGGAGAGAGATAAAAGCTCATTTAGGAACGACATGTACATGCTGCGTAGGTAGCTGTTTATCAGTAAATATCTCCACTGAGATTAAGAAAAGCAGTAGCTTAATAAATTAAGTACTTCCTGGTATGGTTAATGTACTGGTAACTACACAAAAGAATCTGGATTGTGGTGAGGGAACAGAGAAAAAAGCTCATTTAGGACCTGCACTTACGAAGGGGGTAGGCAGCTATATATCAGGGACTAAACCTTCTGACAATAAAAACAGCTGGAGCTTGTTAAGGTAATTACACAGGGGAAAGGATAATGTACTGGGAAATCCTCAGAAGAATCTGATTTGTGGTGAGGGGAAAGAGATAAAAGCTCATTAGGAACGACATGAACATGCTGCGTAGGTAGCTGTTTTGCAGTAATTATCTCCACTGAGATTAAGAAAAGCAGGAGCTTAATAAATTAAGTACTTCCTGGTATGGTTACTGTACTGGTAACTCCCCAAAAGAATCGGGATTGTGGTGAAGGAACAGAGAAAAAAGCTCATTTAGGACCTGCACTTTCGAAGGGGTAGGAGGCTGTATATCAGGGAGTAAACCTTCTGAGAATAAAAACAGCTGGAGCTTGTTAAGATAAATACACTCGGGAAAGGATAATGTACTGGGAACTCCTCAGAAGAATCTGATTTGTGGTGAGGGGAGAGAGATAAAAGCTCATTTAGGAACGACATGAACATGCTGCATAGGTAGCTGTTTATCAGTAAATATCTCCACTGAGATTAAGAAAAGCAGTAGCTTAATAAATTAAGTACTTCCTGGTATGGTTACTGTACTGGTAACTCCCCAAAAGAATCTGGATTGTGGTGAGGGAACAGGGAAAAAAGCTCACTTAGGACCTGCACTTACGAAGGTGGTAGGCAGCTGTATATCAGGGAGTATCGCTTCTGAGAATAAAAACAGCTGGAGCTTGTTAAGGTAATTACACAGGGGAAAGGATAATGTACTGGGACCTCCTCAGAAGAATCTGATTTGTGGTGAGGGGAGAGAGATAAAAGCTCATTTAGGAACGACATGAACATGCTGCGTAGGTAGCTGTTTATCAGTGAATATCTCCACTGAGATTAAGAAAAGCAGTAGCTTAATAAATTAAGTACTTCCTGGTATGGTTACTGTACTGGTAACTCCCCAAAAGAATCTGGATTGTGATAAGGGAACAGAGGAAAAAGCTCATTTAGGACCTGCACTTACGAAGGGGGTAGGCAGCTGTACATCAGGGAGTAAACCTTCTGAGAATAAAAACAGCTGGAGCTTGTTAAGGTAATTACACAGGGGAAAGGATAATGTACTGGGAACTCCACAGAAGAATCTGATTTGTGGTGAGGGGAGAGAGATAAAAGCTCATTTAGGAACGACATGTACATGCTGCGTAGGTAGCTGTTTATCAGTAAATATCTCCACTGAGATTAAGAAAAGCAGTAGCATAATAAATTAAGTACTTCCTGGTATGGTTAATGTACTGGTAACTACACAAAAGAATCTGGATTGTGGTGAGGGAACAGAGAAAAAAGCTCATTTAGGACCTGCACTTACGAAGGGGGTAGGCAGCTATATATCAGGGACTAAACCTTCTGAGAATAAAAACAGCTGGAGCTTATAAGGTAATTACACAGGGGAAAGGATAATGTACTGGGAACTCGTCAGAAGAATCTGATTTGTGGTGAGGGGAGAGAGATAAAAGCGCATTTAGGAACGACATGAACATGCTGCGTAGGTAGCTGTTTATCAGTAAATATCTCCACTGCGTTTAAGAAAAGCAGTAGCTTAATAAATTAAGTACTTCCTGGTATGGTTACTGTCCGGGTAACTCCCCAAAAGAATCTGGATTGTGGTGAGGGAAGAGAGAAAAAAGCTGATTTAGGACCTGCACTTACGAAGGGGGTAGGCAGCTGTATATCAGGGAGTAAACTTCTGAGAATAAAAACAGCTGGAACTTGTTAAGGTCATTACACAGGGGAAAGGATAATGTACGGGAAATCCTCAGAAGAATCTGATTTGTGGTGAGGGGAAAGAGATAAAAGCTCATTTAGGAACGACATGAACATGCTGCGTAGGTAGCTGTTTTCAGTAAATATCTCCACTGAGATTAAGAAAAGCAGTAGCTTAATAAATTAAGTACTTCCTGGTATGGTTACTGTACTGGTAACTCCCCAAAAGAATCGGGATTGTGGTGAAGGAACAGAGAAAAAAGCTCATTTAGGACCTGCACTTTCGAAGGGGGTAGGAGGCTGTATATCAGGGAGTAAACCTTCTGAGAATAAAAACAGCTGGAGCTTGTTAAGGTAATACACTCGGGAAAGGATAATGTACTGGGAACTCCTCAGAAGAATCTGATTTGTGGTGAGGGGAGAGAGATAAAAGCTCATTTAGGAACGACATGAACATGCTGCGTAGGTAGCTGTTTATCAGTAAATATCTCCACTGAGATTAAGAAAAGCAGTAGCTGAATAAATTAAGTACTTCCTGGTATGGTTACTGAACTGGTAACTCCCCAAAAGAATCTGGATTGTAGTGAGGGAACAGAGAAAAAAGCTCATTTAGGACCTGCACTTACGAAGGGGGTAGGCGGCTGTCTATCAGGGAGTAAACCTTCTGAGAATAAAAACAGCTGGATCTTGTTAAGGTAATTACACAGGGGAAAGGATAATGTACTGGGAACTCCTCAGAAGAATCTGATTTGTGGTGAGGGGAGAGAGATAAAAGCTCATTTAGGAACGACATGAACATGCTGCGTAGGTAGCTGTTTATCAGTAAATATCTCCACTGCGTTTACGAAAAGCAATAGCTTAATAAATTAAGTACTTCCTGGTATGGTTACTGTCTGGGTAACTCCCCAAAAGAATCTGGATTGTGGTGAGGGAACAGAGAAAAAAGCTCATTTAGGACCTACACTTACGAAGGGGGTAGGCAGCTGTATATCAGGGAGTAAACATTCTGAGTATAAAAACAGCTGGAGCTTGTTAAGGTAATTACACAGGGGAAAGGATAATGTACTGGGAACTCCTCAGAAGAATCTGATTTGTGGTGACGGGAGAGAGATAAAAGCTTATTTAGGAACGACATGAACATGCTGCGTAGGTAGCTGTTTATCAGTAAATATCTCCACTGAGATTAAGAAAAGCCGTAGCTTAATAAATTAAGTACTTCCTGGTATGGTTACTGTACTGGTAACTCCCCAAAAGAATCTGGATTGTGGTGAGGGAACAGAGAAAAAAGCTCATTTAGGACCTGCACTTACGAATTGGGTAGGCAGCTGTATATCAGGGAGTATCGCTTCTAAGAATAAAAAGAGCTGGAGCTTGTTAAGGTAATTACACAGGGGAAAGGATAATGTACTGGGAACTCCTCAGAAGAATCTGATTTGTGGTGAGGGTAGTGAGATAAAAGCTCATTTAGGAACGACATGAACATGCTGCGTAGGTAGCTGTTTATCAGTAAATATCTCCACTGAGATTAAGAAAAGCAGTAGCGTAATAAATTAAGTACCTCCTGGTATGGATACTGTACTGGTAACTCCCCAAAAGGATCTGTATTGTGGTGAGGGAACAGAGAAAAAAGCTCATTTAGGAACGACATGAACATGCTACATACGAAGCTGTTTATCAGTAAATATCTCCATTGAGATTGGGTAAACCTTCTGAGAATAAACATAGCTGGAACTTGTTAAGGTAATTACACAGGGGAAAGGATAATGTACTGGGAACTCCTAAGAAGAATCTGATTTGTCGTGAGGGGAGAGAGATAAAAGCTCATTTAGGAACGACATGAACATGCTGCGTAGGTAGCTGTTTATCAGTAAATATCTCCACTGAGATTAAGAAAAGCAGTAGCTTAATAAATTAAGAACTTCCTGGTATGGTTACTGTACTGGTAACTCCCCAAAAGTATATGGATTGTGGTGAGGGAGCAGAGAAAAAAGCTCAGTTAGGACCTGCACTTACGAAGGGGGTAGGCAGCTGTATATCAGGGGTAAACCTTCTGAGAATAAAAACAGGTGGAGCTTGTTAAGGTAATTACACAGGGGAAAGGACAATGTACTGGGAACTCTTCAGAAGAATCTAATTTGTGGTGAGGGGAGAGAGGAAAAAGCTCATTTAGGAACGACATGAACATGCTGCGTAGGTAGCTGTTTATCAGTAAATATCTCCACTGAGATTAAGAAAAGCAGTAGCTTAATAAATTAATAACTTACTGGTATGGATACTGTACTAGTAACTCTCTAAAAGAATCTGGATTGTGGTGAGGGAACAGAGAAAAAAGCTCATTTAGGAACGACATGAACATGCTGCGTAGGTAGCTGTTTATCAGTAAATATCTCCACTGAGATTAAGAAAAGCGGTACCTTAAGAAATTAAGTACTTCCAGTATGGTTACTCTGCTGGTAACTCCCCAAAAGAATCTGAATTTTCCTTAGGGAACAGAGAAAAAAGCTTATTTAGGACCTGCACTTACGAAGGGGGTAGGCAGCTGTATATCAGGGAGTAAACCTTCTGAGAATAAAAACAGCTGGAACTTGTTAAGGTCATTACAGAGGGGAAAGGATAATGTACTGGGAAATCCTCAGAAGAATCTGATTTGTGGTGAGGGGAGAGAGATAAAAGCTCATTTAGGAACGACATGAACATGCTTCGTAGGTAGCTGTTTATCAGTAAATAACTCCACTGAGATTAAGAAAAGCAGTAGCTTAATAAATTAAGTACTTCCTGGTATGGTTACTGTACTGGTAACTCCCCAAAAGAATCGGGATTGTGGTGAGGGAACAGAGAAAAAAGCTCATTTAGGACCTGCACTTTCGAAGGGGGTAGGAGGCTGTATATCAGGGAGTAAACCTTCTGAGAATAAAAACAGCTGGAGCTTGTTAAGATAAATACACTCGGGAAAGGATAATGTACTGGGAACTCCTCAGAAGAATCTGATTTGTGGTGAGGGGAGAGAGATAAAAGCTCATTTAGGAACGACATGAACATGCTGCATAGGTAGCTGTTTATCAGTAAATATCTCCACTGAGATTAAGAAAAGCAGTAGCTTAATAAATTAAGTACTTCCTGGTATGGTTACTGTACTGGTAACTCCCCAAAAGAATCTGGATTGTGGTGAGGGAAAAGAGAAAAATGCTCATTTAGGACCTGCACTTACGAAGGGGGTAGGCAGCTGTATATCAGAGAGTATCGCTTCTGAGCATAAAAACAGCTGGAGCATGTTAAGGTAATTACACAGGGGAAAGGATAATGTACTGGGAACTCCTCAGAAGAATCTGATTTGTGGTGAGGGGAGTGAGATAAAAGCTCATTTAGGAACGACATGAACATGCAGCGTAGGTAGCTGTTTATCAGTAAATATCTCCACTGAGATTAAGAAAAGTGGTTGCTTAATAAATTAAGTACTTACTGGTATGGATACTGTACTGGTAACTCCCCAAAAGAATCTGGATTGTGGTTAGGGAACAGAGAAAAAAGCTCATTTAGGAACGACATGAACATGCTGCGTAGGTAGCTGTTTATCAGTAAATATCTCCACTGAGATTAAGAAAAGCAGTAGCTTAATAAATTAGGTACTTCCTGGTACGGTTACTGTACTGGTAACTCAACAAAAGAATCTGGATTGTGGTGAGGGAAAAGAGAAAAAAGCTCATTTAGGACCTGCACTTACGAAGGGGGTAGGCAGCTGTATATCAGGGAGTAAACTTTCTCAGAATAAAAACAGCTGGAGATTGTTAAGGTAATTACACAGGGGAAAGGATAATGTACTGGGAACTCCTCAGAAGAATCTGATTTGTGGTGAGGGGAGAGAGATAACAGCTCATTTAGGAACGACATGAACATGCTGCGTAGGTAGCTGTTTATCAGTAAATATCTCCACTGAGATTAAGACAAGCAGTAGCGTAATAAATTAAGTACCTCCTGGTATGGTTACTGTACTGGTAACTCCCCAAAAGAATCTGATTTGTGGTGAGGGGAGAGAGATAAAAACTCATTTAGGAACGACATGAACATACTGCATACGTAGCTGTTTATCAGTAAATATCTCCACTGAGATTAAGAAAAGCAGTAGCTTAATAAATTAAGTACTTCCTGGTATGGATACTGTACTGGTAACTCCCCAAAAGGATCTGTATTGTGGTGAGGGAACAGAGATAAAAGCTCATTTATTAACGACATGAACATGCTGCATACGTAGCTGTTTATCAGTAAATATCTCCACTGAGATTAAGAAAAGCAGTAGCTTAATAAATGAAGTACTTCCTGGTATGGTTACTGTACTGGTAACTCCCCAAAAGAATCTGGATTGTGGTAAGGTAACAGAGGAAAAAGCTCATTTAGGACCTGCACTTACGAAGGGGGTAGGCAGCTGTATATCAGGGAGTAAACATTCTGAGAATAAAAACAGCTGGAGCTTGTTAAGGTAATTACACAGGGGAAAGGATAATGTACTGGGAACTCCTCAGAAGAATCTGATTTGTGGTGACGGGAGAGAGATAAAAGCTCATTTAGGAACGACATGAACATGCTGCGTAGGTAGCAGTTTATCAGTAAATATCTCCACTGAGATTAAGAAAAGCAGTAGCTTAATAAATTAAGTACTTCCTGGTATGGATACTCTACTGGTAACTACCCAAAAGAATCTGGATTGTGGTGAGGGAACAGAGAAAAAAGCTCATTTAGGAACGACATGAACATGCTGCGTAGGTAGCAGTTTATCAGTAAATATCTCCACTGAGATTAAGAAAAGCAGTTGCTTAATAAATTAAGTACTTCCTGGTATGGTTACTGTAGTGGTAACTCCCCAAAAGAATCTGGATTGTGGTGAGGGAACAGAGAAAAAAGCTCATTTAGGAACTGCACTTACGAAGGGGGTAGGCAGCTGTATATCAGGGAGTAAACCTTCTGAGAATAAAAACAGCTGGAGCTTGTTAAGGTAATTACACAGGGGAAAGGATAATGTACTCGGAACTCCTCAGAAGAATCTGATTTGTGGTGAGGGGAGAGAGATAAAAGCTCATTTAGGAACGACATGAACATGCTGCGTAAGTAGCTGTTTATCAGTAAATATCTCCACTGAGATTAAGAAAAGCAGTAGCTTAATAAATTAAGTACTTCCTGGTATGGTTACTGTACTGGTAACTCCCTAAAAGAATCTGGATTGTGGTGAGGGAACAGAGAAAAAAGCTCATTTAGGACCTGCACTTACGAAGGGGGTAGGCAGCTGTATATCAGGGAGTAAACCTTCTGAGAATAAAAAGAGCTGGAGCTTGTTAAGGTAAATATACAGGGGAAAGGATAATGTACTGGGAACTCCTCAGAAGAATCTGATTTGTGGTGAGGGGAGAGAAATAAAGGCTCATTTAGGAACGACATGAACATGCTGCATAGGTAGCTGTTTATCAGTAAATATCTCCACTGAGATTAAGAAAAGCAGTAGCTAAATAAATTAAGTACTTCCTGGTATGGATACTGTACTAGTAACTCCCTAAAAGAATCTGGATTGTGGTGAGGGAACAGAGAAAAAAGCTCATTTAGGAACGACATGAACATGCTGCGTAGGTAGCTGTTTATCAGTAAATATCTCCACTGAGATTAAGAAAAGCAGTACCTTAAGAAATTAAGTACTTCCTGGTATGGTTACTGTACTGGTAACTCCCCAAAAGAATCTGAATTTTCCTGAGGGAACAGAGAAAAAAGCTTATTTAGGACCTGCACTTACGAAGGGGGTAGGCAGCTGTATATCAGGGAGTAAACCTTCTGAGAATAAAAACAGCTGGAGCCTGTTAAGGTAATTACACAGGGGAAAGGATAATGTACTGGGAACTCCTCAGAAGAATCTGATTTGTGGTGAGGGGAGAGAGATAAAAGCTCATTTAGGAACGACATGAACATGCTGCGTAGGTATCTGTTTATCAGTTAATATCTCCACTGAGATTAAGAAAAGCAGTAGCTTAATAGATTAAGTACTTCCTGGTGTGGTTACTGTACTGGTAACTCCCGAAAGGAATCTGGATTGTGGTGAGGGAACAGAGAAAAAATCTCACTTAGGACCTGCACTTACGAAGGTGGTAGGCAGCTGTATATCAGGGAGTATCGCTTCTGAGAATAAAAACAGCTGGAGCTTGTTAAGGTAATTACACAGGGGAAAGGATAATGTACTGGGACCTCCTCAGAAGAATCTGATTTGTGGTGAGGGGAGAGAGATAAAAGCTCATTTAGGAACGACATGAACATGCTGCGTAGGTAGCTGTTTATCAGTGAATATCTCCACTGAGATTAAGAAAAGCAGTAGCTTAATAAATTAAGTACTTCCTGGTATGGTTACTGTACTGGTAACTCCCCAAAAGAATCTGGATTGTGATAAGGGAACAGAGGAAAAAGCTCATTTAGGACCTGCACTTACGAAGGGGGTAGGCAGCTGTACATCAGGGAGTAAACCTTCTGAGAATAAAAACAGCTGGAGCTTGTTAAGGTAATTACACAGGGGAAAGGATAATGTACTGGGAACTCCACAGAAGAATCTGATTTGTGGTGACGGGAGAGAGATAAAAGCTCATATAGGAACGACATGAACATGCTGCGTAGGTAGCTGTTTATCAGTAAATATCTCCATTGAGATTAAGAAAAGCAGTAGCTTAATAAATTAAGTACTTCCTGGTATGGTTACTGTACTGGTAACTCCCCAAAAGAATCTGGATTGTGGTGAGGGAACAGAGAAAAAAGCTCATTTAGGACCTGCACTTACGAAGGGGGTAGGCAGCTGTCTATCAGGGAGTAAACCTTCTGAGAATAAAAACAGCTGGAGCTTGTTAAGGTAATTACACAGGGGAAAGGATAATGTACTGGGAACTCCACAGAAGAATCTGATATGTGGTGAGGGGAGAGAGATAAAAGCTCATTTAGGAACGACATGTACATGCTGCGTAGGTAGCTGTTTATCAGTAAATATCTCCACTGAGATTAAGAAAAGCAGTAGCTTAATAAATTAAGTACTTCCTGGTATGGTTAATGTACTGGTAACTACACAAAAGAATCTGGATTGTGGTGAGGGAACAGAGAAAAAAGCTCATTTAGGACCTGCACTTACGAAGGGGGTAGGCAGCTATATATCAGGGACTAAACCTTCTGACAATAAAAACAGCTGGAGCTTGTTAAGGTAATTACACAGGGGAAAGGATAATGTACTGGGAAATCCTCAGAAGAATCTGATTTGTGGTGAGGGGAAAGAGATAAAAGCTCATTAGGAACGACATGAACATGCTGCGTAGGTAGCTGTTTTGCAGTAATTATCTCCACTGAGATTAAGAAAAGCAGGAGCTTAATAAATTAAGTACTTCCTGGTATGGTTACTGTACTGGTAACTCCCCAAAAGAATCGGGATTGTGGTGAAGGAACAGAGAAAAAAGCTCATTTAGGACCTGCACTTTCGAAGGGGGTAGGAGGCTGTATATCAGGGAGTAAACCTTCTGAGAATAAAAACAGCTGGAGCTTGTTAAGATAAATACACTCGGGAAAGGATAATGTACTGGGAACTCCTCAGAAGAATCTGATTTGTGGTGAGGGGAGAGAGATAAAAGCTCATTTAGGAACGACATGAACATGCTGCATAGGTAGCTGTTTATCAGTAAATATCTCCACTGAGATTAAGAAAAGCAGTAGCTTAATAAATTAAGTACTTCCTGGTATGGTTACTGTACTGGTAACTCCCCAAAAGAATCTGGATTGTGGTGAGGGAACAGGGAAAAAATCTCACTTAGGACCTGCACTTACGAAGGTGGTAGGCAGCTGTATATCAGGGAGTATCGCTTCTGAGAATAAAAACAGCTGGAGCTTGTTAAGGTAATTACACAGGGGAAAGGATAATGTACTGGGACCTCCTCAGAAGAATCTGATTTGTGGTGAGGGGAGAGAGATAAAAGCTCATTTAGGAACGACATGAACATGCTGCGTAGGTAGCTGTTTATCAGTGAATATCTCCACTGAGATTAAGAAAAGCAGTAGCTTAATAAATTAAGTACTTCCTGGTATGGTTACTGTACTGGTAACTCCCCAAAAGAATCTGGATTGTGATAAGGGAACAGAGGAAAAAGCTCATTTAGGACCTGCACTTACGAAGGGGGTAGGCAGCTGTACATCAGGGAGTAAACCTTCTGAGAATAAAAACAGCTGGAGCTTGTTAAGGTAATTACACAGGGGAAAGGATAATGTACTGGGAACTCCACAGAAGAATCTGATATGTGGTGAGGGGAGAGAGATAAAAGCTCATTTAGGAACGACATGTACATGCTGCGTAGGTAGCTGTTTATCAGTAAATATCTCCACTGAGATTAAGAAAAGCAGTAGCATAATAAATTAAGTACTTCCTGGTATGGTTAATGTACTGGTAACTACACAAAAGAATCTGGATTGTGGTGAGGGAACAGAGAAAAAAGCTCATTTAGGACCTGCACTTACGAAGGGGGTAGGCAGCTATATATCAGGGACTAAACCTTCTGAGAATAAAAACAGCTGGAGCTTATAAGGTAATTACACAGGGGAAAGGATAATGTACTGGGAACTCGTCAGAAGAATCTGATTTGTGGTGAGGGGAGAGAGATAAAAGCGCATTTAGGAACGACATGAACATGCTGCGTAGGTAGCTGTTTATCAGTAAATATCTCCACTGCGTTTAAGAAAAGCAGTAGCTTAAGAAATTAAGTACTTCCTGGTATGGTTACTGTCCGGGTAACTCCCCAAAAGAATCTGGATTGTGGTGAGGGAAGAGAGAAAAAAGCTGATTTAGGACCTGCACTTACGAAGGGGGTAGGCAGCTGTATATCAGGGAGTAAAACTTCTGAGAATAAAAACAGCTGGAACTTGTTAAGGTCATTACACAGGGGAAAGGATAATGTACGGGGAAATCCTCAGAAGAATCTGATTTGTGGTGAGGGGAAAGAGATAAAAGCTCATTTAGGAACGACATGAACATGCTGCGTAGGTAGCTGTTTTGCAGTAAATATCTCCACTGAGATTAAGAAAAGCAGGAGCTTAATAAATTAAGTACTTCCTGGTATGGTTACTGTACTGGTAACTCCCCAAAAGAATCGGGATTGTGGTGAAGGAACAGAGAAAAAAGCTCATTTAGGACCTGCACTTTCGAAGGGGGTAGGAGGCTGTATATCAGGGAGTAAACCTTCTGAGAATAAAAACAGCTGGAGCTTGTTAAGATAAATACACTCGGGAAAGGATAATGTACTGGGAACTCCTCAGAAGAATCTGATTTGTGGTGAGGGGAGAGAGATAAAAGCTCATTTAGGAACGACATGAACATGCTGCATAGGTAGCTGTTTATCAGTAAATATCTCCACTGAGATTAAGAAAAGCAGTAGCTGAATAAATTAAGTACTTCCTGGTATGGTTACTGAACTGGTAACTCCCCAAAAGAATCTGGATTGTAGTGAGGGAACAGAGAAAAAAGCTCATTTAGGACCTGCACTTACGAAGGGGGTAGGCGGCTGTCTATCAGGGAGTAAACCTTCTGAGAATAAAAACAGCTGGATCTTGTTAAGGTAATTACACAGGGGAAAGGATAATGTACTGGGAACTCCTCAGAAGAATCTGATTTGTGGTGAGGGGAGAGAGATAAAAGCTCATTTAGGAACGACATGAACATGCTGCGTAGGTAGCTGTTTATCAGTAAATATCTCCACTGCGTTTACGAAAAGCAATAGCTTAATAAATTAAGTACTTCCTGGTATGGTTACTGTCCGGGTAACTCCCCAAAAGAATCTGGATTGTGGTGAGGGAACAGAGAAAAAAGCTCATTTAGGACCTACACTTACGAAGGGGGTAGGCAGCTGTATATCAGGGAGTAAACATTCTGAGTATAAAAACAGCTGGAGCTTGTTAAGGTAATTACACAGGGGAAAGGATAATGTACTGGGAACTCCTCAGAAGAATCTGATTTGTGGTGACGGGAGAGAGATAAAAGCTTATTTAGGAACGACATGAACATGCTGCGTAGGTAGCTGTTTATCAGTAAATATCTCCACTGAGATTAAGAAAAGCCGTAGCTTAATAAATTAAGTACTTCCTGGTATGGTTACTGTACTGGTAACTCCCCAAAAGAATCTGGATTGTGGTGAGGGAACAGAGAAAAAAGCTCATTTAGGACCTGCACTTACGAATTGGGTAGGCAGCTGTATATCAGGGAGTATCGCTTCTAAGAATAAAAAGAGCTGGAGCTTGTTAAGGTAATTACACAGGGGAAAGGATAATGTACTGGGAACTCCTCAGAAGAATCTGATTTGTGGTGAGGGTAGTGAGATAAAAGCTCATTTAGGAACGACATGAACATGCTGCGTAGGTAGCTGTTTATCAGTAAATATCTCCACTGAGATTAAGAAAAGCAGTAGCGTAATAAATTAAGTACCTCCTGGTATGGATACTGTACTGGTAACTCCCCAAAAGGATCTGTATTGTGGTGAGGGAACAGAGAAAAAAGCTCATTTAGGAACGACATGAACATGCTACATACGAAGCTGTTTATCAGTAAATATCTCCATTGAGATTAAGAAAAGCAGTAGCTTAATAAATTAAGTACTTCCTGGTATGGATACTGTACTGGTAACTCCCCAAAAGGATCTGTATTGTGGTGAGGGAACAGAGAAAAAAGCTCATTTAGGAACATCATGAACATGCTGCGTAGGTAGCTGTTTATCAGTAAATATCTCCACTGAGATTAAGAAAAGCAGTAGCTTAATAAATTAAGTACTTCCTGGTATGGTTACTGTACTGTTAACTCCCCAAAAGAATCTGGATAGTGGTGAGGGAACAGAGAAAAAAGCTCATTTAGGACCTGCACTTACGAAGGTGGTAGGCAGCTGTATATCAGGGGGTAAACCTTCTGAGAATAAACATAGCTGGAACTTGTTAAGGTAATTACACAGGGGAAAGGATAATGTACTGGGAACTCCTAAGAAGAATCTGATTTGTCGTGAGGGGAGAGAGATAAAAGCTCATTTAGGAACGACATGAACATGCTGCGTAGGTAGCTGTTTATCAGTAAATATCTCCACTGAGATTAAGAAAAGCAGTAGCTTAATAAATTAAGAACTTCCTGGTATGGTTACTGTACTGGTAACTCCCCAAAAGAATATGGATTGTGGTGAGGGAACAGAGAAAAAAGCTCATTTAGGACCTGCACTTACGAAGGGGGTAGGCAGCTGTATATCAGGGAGTAAACCTTCTGAGAATAAAAACAGGTGGAGCTTGTTAAGGTAATTACACAGGGGAAAGGACAATGTACTGGGAACTCTTCAGAAGAATCTAATTTGTGGTGAGGGGAGAGAGGAAAAAGCTCATTTAGGAACGACATGAACATGCTGCGTAGGTAGCTGTTTATCAGTAAATATCTCCACTGAGATTAAGAAAAGCAGTAGCTTAATAAATTAATAACTTACTGGTATGGATACTGTACTAGTAACTCTCTAAAAGAATCTGGATTGTGGTGAGGGAACAGAGAAAAAAGCTCATTTAGGAACGACATGAACATGCTGCGTAGGTAGCTGTTTATCAGTAAATATCTCCACTGAGATTAAGAAAAGCGGTACCTTAAGAAATTAAGTACTTCCAGTATGGTTACTCTGCTGGTAACTCCCCAAAAGAATCTGAATTTTCCTTAGGGAACAGAGAAAAAAGCTTATTTAGGACCTGCACTTACGAAGGGGGTAGGCAGCTGTATATCAGGGAGTAAACCTTCTGAGAATAAAAACAGCTGGAACTTGTTAAGGTCATTACAGAGGGGAAAGGATAATGTACTGGGAAATCCTCAGAAGAATCTGATTTGTGGTGAGGGGAGAGAGATAAAAGCTCATTTAGGAACGACATGAACATGCTTCGTAGGTAGCTGTTTATCAGTAAATAACTCCACTGAGATTAAGAAAAGCAGTAGCTTAATAAATTAAGTACTTCCTGGTATGGTTACTGTACTGGTAACTCCCCAAAAGAATCGGGATTGTGGTGAGGGAACAGAGAAAAAAGCTCATTTAAGACCTGCACTTTCGAAGGGGGTAGGAGGCTGTATATCAGGGAGTAAACCTTCTGAGAATAAAAACAGCTGGAGCTTGTTAAGATAAATACACTCGGGAAAGGATAATGTACTGGGAACTCCTCAGAAGAATCTGATTTGTGGTGAGGGGAGAGAGATAAAAGCTCATTTAGGAACGACATGAACATGCTGCATAGGTAGCTGTTTATCAGTAAATATCTCCACTGAGATTAAGAAAAGCAGTAGCTTAATAAATTAAGTACTTCCTGGTATGGTTACTGTACTGGTAACTCCCCAAAAGAATCTGGATTGTGGTGAGGGAAAAGAGAAAAATGCTCATTTAGGACCTGCACTTACGAAGGGGGTAGGCAGCTGTATATCAGAGAGTATCGCTTCTGAGCATAAAAACAGCTGGAGCATGTTAAGGTAATTACACAGGGGAAAGGATAATGTACTGGGAACTCCTCAGAAGAATCTGATTTGTGGTGAGGGGAGTGAGATAAAAGCTCATTTAGGAACGACATGAACATGCAGCGTAGGTAGCTGTTTATCAGTAAATATCTCCACTGAGATTAAGAAAAGTGGTTGCTTAATAAATTAAGTACTTACTGGTATGGATACTGTACTGGTAACTCCCCAAAAGAATCTGGATTGTGGTTAGGGAACAGAGAAAAAAGCTCATTTAGGAACGACATGAACATGCTGCGTAGGTAGCTGTTTATCAGTAAATATCTCCACTGAGATTAAGAAAAGCAGTAGCTTAATAAATTAGGTACTTCCTGGTACGGTTACTGTACTGGTAACTCAACAAAAGAATCTGGATTGTGGTGAGGGAAAAGAGAAAAAAGCTCATTTAGGACCTGCACTTACGAAGGGGGTAGGCAGCTGTATATCAGGGAGTAAACTTTCTCAGAATAAAAACAGCTGGAGATTGTTAAGGTAATTACACAGGGGAAAGGATAATGTACTGGGAACTCCTCAGAAGAATCTGATTTGTGGTGAGGGGAGAGAGATAACAGCTCATTTAGGAACGACATGAACATGCTGCGTAGGTAGCTGTTTATCAGTAAATATCTCCACTGAGATTAAGACAAGCAGTAGCGTAATAAATTAAGTACCTCCTGGTATGGTTACTGTACTGGTAACTCCCCAAAAGAATCTGATTTGTGGTGAGGGGAGAGAGATAAAAACTCATTTAGGAACGACATGAACATACTGCGTACGTAGCTGTTTATCAGTAAATATCTCCACTGAGATTAAGAAAAGCAGTAGCTTAATAAATTAAGTACTTCCTGGTATGGATACTGTACTGGTAACTCCCCAAAAGGATCTGTATTGTGGTGAGGGAACAGAGATAAAAGCTCATTTATTAACGACATGAACATGCTGCATACGTAGCTGTTTATCAGTAAATATCTCCACTGAGATTAAGAAAAGCAGTAGCTTAATAAATGAAGTACTTCCTGGTATGGTTACTGTACTGGTAACTCCCCAAAAGAATCTGGATTGTGGTAAGGTAACAGAGGAAAAAGCTCATTTAGGACCTGCACTTACGAAGGGGGTAGGCAGCTGTATATCAGGGAGTAAACATTCTGAGAATAAAAACAGCTGGAGCTTGTTAAGGTAATTACACAGGGGAAAGGATAATGTACTGGGAACTCCTCAGAAGAATCTGATTTGTGGTGACGGGAGAGAGATAAAAGCTCATTTAGGAACGACATGAACATGCTGCGTAGGTAGCAGTTTATCAGTAAATATCTCCACTGAGATTAAGAAAAGCAGTAGCTTAATAAATTAAGTACTTCCTGGTATGGTTACTGTACTGTTAACTCCCCAAAAGAATCTGGATTGTGGTGAGGGAACAGAGAAAAATGCTCATTTAGGACCTGCACTTACGAAGGGGGTAGGCAGCTGTCTATCAGGGAGTAAACCTTCTGAGAATAAAAACAGCTGGAACTTGTTAAGGTCATTACACAGGGGAAAGGATAATGTACTGGGAACTCCTCAGAAGAATCTGATTTGTGGTGAGGGGAGAGAGATAAAAGCTCATTTAGGAACGACATGAACATGCTGCGTATGTAGGGGTTTATCAGTAAATATCTCCACTGAGATTAAGAAAAGCAGTAGCTTAATAAATTAAGTACTTCCTGGTATGTTTACTCTACTGGTAACTCCCCAAAAGAATCTGGATTGTGGGGAAGAAACAGAGAAAAAAGCTCATTTAGGACCTGCACTTACGAAGGGGGTAGGAAGCTGTATATCAGGGAGTAAACCTTCTGAGAATAAAAACAGCTGGAGCTTGTTAAGGTAATTACACAGGGGAAAGGATAAAGTACTGAGAACTCCTCAGAAGAATCTGATTTGTTGGTGAGGGGAGAGAGATAAAAGCTCATTTAGGAACGACATGAACATGCTGCGTAGGTAGCTGTTTATCAGTAAATATCTCCACTGAGATTAAGAAAAGCAGTAGCTTAATAAATTAAGTACTTCCTGGTATGGTTACTGTACTGGTAACTCCCCAAAAGAATCTGGATTGTGGTGAGGGAATAGAGAAAAAAGCTCATTTAGGACCTGCACTTACGAAGGGGGTAGGCAGCTGTATATCAGGGAGTAAGCCTTCTGAGAATAAAAACAGCTGGAGCTTGTTAAGGTAATTACACAGGGGAAAGGATAATGTACTGGGAACTCCTCAGAAGAATCTGATTAGTCGTGAGGGGAGAGAGATAAAAGCTCATTCCGGAACGACAAGAACATGCTGCGTATGTAGCTGTTTATCAGTAAATATCTCCACTGAGATTAAGAAAAGCAGTAGCTTAATAAATTAAGTTCTTCCTGTTATGGTTACTGTACTGGTAACTCCCCAAAAGAATCTGGATTGTGGTGAGGGAACAGAGAAAAAATCTCATTTAGGACCTGCACTTACGAAGGGGTAGGCAGTTGTATATAAATGAGTAAACCTTCTGAGAATAAAAACAGCTGGAGCTTGTTAAGGTAATTACACAGGGGAAAGGATAATGTACTGGGAACTCCTCAGAAGAATCTGATTTGTGGTGAGGGGAGAGAGATAAAAGCTCATTTAGGAACGACATGAACGTGCTGCGTAGGTAGCTGTTTATCAGTAAATATCTCCACTGAGATTAAGAAAAGCAGTAGCTTAATAAATTAAGTACTTCCTGGTATGGTTACTGTACTGGTAACTCCCCAAAAGAATCTGGATATTGGTGAGGGAACAGAGAGAAAAGCACATTTAGGACCTGCACTTACGAAGGGGGTAGTCAGCTGTATATCAGGGAGTAAACCTTCTGAGAATAAAAACAGCTGGAGCTTGTTAAGGTAATTACACAGGGGAAAGGATAATGTACTGGAGACTCCTCAGAAGAATCTGATTTGTGGTGAGGGGAGAGAGATAAAAGCTCATTTAGGAACGACATGAACATGCTGCGTAGGTAGCTGTTTATCACTAAATATCTCCACTGAGATTAAGAAAAGCAGTAGCTTAATATATTAAGTACTTCCTGGTATGGTTACTGTACTGGTAACTCCCCAAAAGAATCTGGATTGTGGTGAGGGAACAGAGAAAAAAGCTCATTTAGGACCTGCACTTATGCAGGGGGTAGGCAGTTGTAAATCAGGGAGTATCGCTTCTGAGAATATAAACAGCTGGAGCTTGTTAAGGTAATTACACATGGGAAAGGATAATGTACTGAGAATTCGTCAGAAGAATCTGATTTGTGGTGAGGTGAGAGAGCTAAAAGCTCATTTAAGAATGAAATGAACATGCTGCATACGTAGCTGTTTATCAGTAAATATCTCCACTGAGATTAAGAAAAGCAGTTGCTTAATAAATTAAGTACTTCCTGGTATGGATACTCTACTGGTAACTCCCCAAAAGAATCTGGATTGTGGTGAGGGAACAGAGAAAAAAGCTCATTTAGGAACGACATGAACATGCTGCGTAGTTAGCTGTTTATCAGTAAATATCTCCACTGAGATTAAGAAAAGCAGTAGCTTAATAAATTAAGTACTTCCTGGTATGGTTACTGTACTGGTAACTCCCCCAAAGAATCTGGATTGTGGTGAGGGAACAGAGAAAAAAGCTCATTTAGGACCTGCACCTACGAAAGGGTAGGCAGCTGTATATCACGGAGTAAACCTTCTGAGAATAAAAACAGCTGGAGATGTTAAGGTAATTACACAGGGGAAAGGATAATGTACTGGGAACTCCACAGAAGAATCTGATTTGTCGTGAGGGTAGAGAGATAAAAGCTCCTTTAGGAACGACATGAACATGCTGGGTAAGTAGCTGTTTATCATTAGAAATCTCCACTGAGATTAAGAAAAGCAGTAGCTTAATAAATTAAGTACTTCCTGGTATGGATACTGTACTGGTAACTCCCCAAAAGAATCTGGATTGTGGTGAGGGAACAGAGAAAAAAGCTCATTTAGGAACGACATGAACATGCTGCGTAGGTAGCAGTTTATCAGTAAATATCTCCACTGAGATTAAGAAAAGCAGTAGCTTAATAAATTAAGTACTTCCTGGTATGGTTACTGTAGTGGTAACTCCCCAAAAGAATCTGGATTGTGGTGAGGGAACAGAGAAAAAAGCTCATTTAGGAACTGCACTTACGAAGGGGGTAGGCAGCTGTATATCAGGGAGTAAACCTTCTGAGAATAAAAACAGCTGGAGCTTGTTAAGCTAATTACACAGGGGAAAGGATAATGTACCGGGAACTCCTCAGAAGAATCTGATTTGTGGTGAGGGGAGAGAGATAAAAGCTCATTGAGGAACGACATGAACATGCTGCGTAGGTAGCAGTTTATCAGTAAATATCTCTACTGAGATTAAGAAAAGCAGTAGCGTAATAAATTAAGTACTTCCTGGTATGGATACTGTACTGGTAACTCCCCAAAAGAATCTGGATTGTGGTGAGGGAACAGAGAAAAAAGCTCATTTAGGACCTGCACCTACGAAAGGGTAGGCAGCTATATATCAGGGAGTAAACCTTCTGAGAATAAAAACAGCTGGAGCTTGTTAAGGTAATTACACAGGGGAAAGGATAATGTACCGGGAACTCCTCAGAAGAATCTGATTTGTGGTGAGGGGAGAGAGATAAAAGCTCATTGAGGAACGACATGAACATGCTGCGTAGGTAGCAGTTTATCAGTAAATATCTCCACTGCGATTAAGAAAGAAGTAGCTTAATAAATTAAGAACTTCCTGGTGTGGTTACTGTACTGGTAACTCCCCAAAAGAATCTGGATTGTGGTGAGGGAACAGAGTAAAAAGATCATTCATGACCTGCACCTACGAAGGGGGTAGGCAGCTGTATATCAGGGAGTAAACCTTCTGAGAATAAAAACAGGTGGAGCTTGTTAAGGTAATTACACAGGGGAAAGGATAATGTACTTGGAACTCCTCAGAAGAATCTGATTTGTGGTGAGGGGAGAGAGATAAAAGCTCATTTAGGAACGACATGAACATGCTGCGTAGGTAGCTGTTCATCAGCAAATATCTCCACTGAGATTAAGAAAAGCAGTAGCTTAATAAATTAAGTACTTCCTGGTATGGTTACTGTACTGGTAACTCCCCAAAAGAATCTGGATTGTGGTGAGGGAACAGAGAAAAAAGCTCATTTAAGACCTGCACTTACGAAGGGGGTAGGCAGCTGTATATCAGGGAGTAAACCTTGTGAGAATAAAAACAGCTGGAGCTTGTTAAGGTAATTACAAAGGGGAAAGGATAATGTACTGGGAACTCCTCAGAAGAATCTGATTTGTGGTGAGGGGAGAGAGATAAAAGCTCATTTAGGAACGACATGAACATGCTGCATACGTAGCTGTTTATCAGTAAATATCTCCACTGAGATTAAGAAAAGCAGTAGCGTAATAAATTAAGTACTTCCTGGTATGGATACTGTACTGGTAAATCCCCAAAAGAATCTGGATTGTGGTGAGGGAACAGAGAAAAAAGCTCATTTAGGACCTGCACCTACGAAGGGTAGGCAGCTGTATATCAGGGAGTAAACCTTCTGTGAATAAAAACAGCTGGAGCTTGTTAAGGTAATTACACATCGGAAAGGATAATGTACCGGGAACTCCTCAGAAGAATCTGATTTGTGGTGATGGGAGAGAGATAAAAGCTCATTGAGGAACGACATGAACATGCTGCGTAGGTTGCAGTTTATCAGTAAATATCTCCACTGAGATTAAGAAAAGAAGTAGCTTAATAAATTAAGAACTTCCTGGTGTGGTTACTGTACTGGTAACTCCCCAAAAGAATCTGGATTGTTGTGAGGGAACAGAGAAAAAAGATCATTCATGACGTGCACTTACGAAGGGGGTAGGCAGCTGTATATCAGGGAGTAAACCTTCTGAGAATAAAAACAGCTGGAGCTTGTTAAGGTAATTACACAGGGGAAAGGATAATGTACTGGGAACTCCTCAGAAGAATCTGATTTGTGGTGTGGGGAGAGAGATAAAAGCTCATTTAGGAACGACCTGAACATGCTGCGTAGGTAGCTGTTTATCAGTAAATATCTCCACTGAGATTAAGAAAAGCAGTAGCTTAATAAATTAAGTACTTCCTGGTATGGTTACTGTACTGGTAACTCCCCAAAAGAATCTGGATTGTGGTGAGGGAACAGAGAAAAAAGCTCATTTAGGACCTGCAATTACGAAGGGGGTAGGCAGCTGTATATCAGGAAGTATCGCTTCTGATAATAAAAACAGCTGGGGCTTGTTAAGGTAATTACACAGGGGAAAGGATAATGTACTGGGAACTCCTCAGAAGAATCTGATTTGTGGTGATGGGAGAGAGATAAAAGCTCATTTAGGAACGAAATGAACATGCTGCATACGTAGCTGTTTATCAGTAAATATCTCCACTGAGATTAAGAAAAGCAGTACCTTAATAAATTAAGTACTTCCTGGTATGGATACTGTACTGGTAACTCCCCAAAGAATCTGGATTGTGGTGAGGGAACAGAGAAAAAAGCTCATTTAGTAACGACATGAACATGCTGCGTAGGTAGCTGTTTATCAGTAAATATCTCCACTGAGATTAAGAAAAGCAGTAGCTTAATAAATTAAGTACTTCCTGGTATGGTTACTGTACTGGTAACTCCCCAAAAGAACCTGGATTGTGGTGAGGGAACAGAGAAAAAAGCTAATTTAGGACCTGCACTTACGAAGCGGTAGGCAGCTGTATATCAGGGAGTAAACCTTGTGAGAATAAAAACAGCTGGAGCTTGTTAACGTAATTACACAGGGGAAAGGATAATGTACTGGCAACTCCTCAGAAGAATCTGATTTATGGTGAGGGGAGAGAGATAAAAGCTCATTTAGGAACGACATGAACATGCTGCGTAGGTATATGTTTATCAGTAAATATCTCTACTGAGATTAAGAAAAGCTGTAGCTTAATAAATTAAGTACTTCCTGGTATGGTTACTGTACTGGTAACTCCCCAAAAGAATCTGGATTGTGGTGAGGGAACAGAGAAAATAGCTCATTTAGGACCTGCACTTAAGAAAGGGGTAGGCAGCTGCATATCAGGGAGTAAACCTTCTGAGAAAAAAAACAGCTGGAGCTTGTTAAGGTAATTACACAGGGGAAAGGATAATGTACTGGGAACTCCTCAGAAGAATCTGATTTGTGGTGAGGGGAGAGAGATAAAAGCTCATTTAGGAACGACATGAACATGCCGCATACGTTGCTGTTTATCAGTGAATATCTCCACTGAGATTGAGAAAAGCAGTAGCTTAATAAATTAAGTACTTCCTGGTATGGATACTGTACTGGTAACTCCCCAAAAGAATCTGCATTGTGGTGAGGGAACAGAGAAAAAAGCTCATTTAGGAACGACCTGAACATGCTGCGTAGGTAGCTGTTTATCAGTAAATATCTCCACTGAGATTAAGAAAAGCAGTAGCTTAATAAATTAAGTACTTCCTGGTATTGTTACTGTACTGGTAACTCCCCAAAAGAATCTGGATTGTGGAGAGGGAACAGAGAAAAAAGCTCATTTAGGACCTGCACTTACGAAGGGGGTAGGCAGCTGCCTATCAGGGAGTAAAACTTCTGAGAATAAAAACAGCTGGAGCTTGTCAAGGTAATTACACAGGGGAAAGGATAATGTACTGGGAACTCCTCAGAAGAATCTGATTTGTGGTGAGGGGAGAGAGATAAAAGCTCATTTAGGAACGACATGAACATGCTGCGTAGGTAGCTGTTTATCAGTAAATATCGCCACTGAGATTAAGAAAAGCAGTAGCTTAATAAATTAAGTACTTCCTGGTATTGTTACTGTACTGGTAACTCCCCAAAGAATCAGGATTGTGGAGAGGGAACAGAGAAAAAAGCTCATTTAGTACCTGCACTTACGAAGGGGGTAGGCAGCTGCATATCAGGGAGTAAACCTTCTGAGAATAAAAACAGCTGGAGCTTGTTAAGGTAATTACATAGGGGAAAGGATAATGTACTGGCAACTCCTCAGAAGAATCTGTTTTGTGGTGAGGGGAGAGAGATAAAAGCTCATTTAGGAACGACATGAACATGCTGCGTAGGTAACTGTTTATCAGTAAATATCTCCACTGAGATTAAGAAAAGCAGTAGCTTAATAAATTAAGTACTTCCTGGTATGGTTACTGTACTGGTAACTCCCCAAAAGAATCTGGATTGTGGTGATGAATCAGAGAAAAAAGCTCATTTAGGACCTGCACTTACGAAGGGGGTAGGCAGCTGTATATCAGGGAGTAAACCTTAAGAGAATAAAAACAGCTGGAGCTTGTTAAGGTAATTACACAGGGGAAAGGATAATGTACTGGGAACTCCTCAGAAGAATCTGATTTGTGGTGAGGGGAGAGAGATAAAAGCTCATTTAGGAACGACATGAACCTGCTGCGTATGTAGGGGTTTATCAGTAAATATCTCCACTGAGATTAAGAAAAGCAGTAGCTTAATAAATTAAGTACTTCCTGGTATGGTTACTGTACTGGTAACTCCCAAAAGAATCTGGATTGTGGGGAAGAAACAGAGAAAAAAGCTCATTTAGGACCTGCACTTACGAAGGGGGTAGGCAGCTGTATATCAGGGAGTAAACCTTCTGAGAATAAAAAAGCAGCTGGAGCTTGTTAAGGTAATTACACAGGGGAAAGGATAAAGTACTGAGAACTCCTCAGAAGAATCTGATTTGTTGGTGAGGGGAGAGAGATAAAAGCTCATTTAGGAACGACATGAACATGCTGCGTAGGTAGCTGTTTATCAGTAAATATCTCCACTGAGATTAAGAAAAGCAGTAGCTTAATAAATTAAGTACTTCCTGGTATGGTTACTGTACTGGTAACTCCCCAAAAGAATCTGGATTGTGGTGAGGGGAATAGAGAAAAAGCTCATTTAGGACCTGCACTTACGAAGGGGGTAGGCAGCTGTATATCAGGGAGTAAGCCTTCTGAGAATAAAAACAGCTGGAGCTTGTTAAGGTAATTACACAGGGGAAAGGATAATGTACTGGGAACTCCTCAGAAGAATCTGATTAGTCGTGAGGGTAGAGAGATAAAAGCTCATTCCGGAACGACAAGAACATGCTGCGTATGTAGCTGTTTATCAGTAAATATCTCCAGTGAGATTAAGAAAAGCAGTAGCTTAATAAATTAAGTACTTCCTGTTATGGTTACTGTACTGGTAACTCCCCAAAAGAATCTGGATTGTGGTGAGGGAACAGAGAAAAAATCTCATTTAGGACCTGCACTTACGAAGGGGTAGGCAGTTGTATATAAATGAGTAAACCTTCTGAGAATAAAAACAGCTGGAGCTTGTTAAGGTAATTACACAGGGGAAAGGATAATGTACTGGGAACTCCTCAGAAGAATCTGATTTGTGGTGAGGGGAGAGAGATAAAAGCTCATTTAGGAACGACATGAACGTGCTGCGTAGGTAGCTGTTTATCAGTAAATATCTCCACTGAGATTAAGAAAAGCAGTAGCTTAATAAATTAAGTACTTCCTGGTATGGTTACTGTACTGGTAACTCCCCAAAAGAATCTGGATTGTGGTGAGGGAACAGAGAAAAAAGCTCATTTAGGACCTGGACTTACGAAAGGGGTAGGCAGTTGTATATCAGGGTAAACTTTCTGAGAACAAAAACAGCTGGAGCTTGTTAAGGTAATTACACAGAGGAAAGGATAATGTACTGGGAACTCCTCAGAAGAATCTGATTCGTGGTGAGGGGAGAGAGATAAAAGCTCATTTATGAACGACATGAACATGCTGCGTAGGTAGCTGTTTATCAGTAAATATCTCCACTGAGATTAAGAAAAGCAGTAGCTTAATAAATTAAGTACTTCCTGGTATGTTTACTGTACTGGTAACTCCCCAAAAGAATCTGGATAGTGGTGAGGGAACAGAGAGAAAAGCTCATTTAGGACCTGCACTTACGAAGGGGGTAGGCAGCTGTATATCAGGGAGTAAACCTTCTGAGAATAAAAACAGCTGGAGCTTGTTAAGGTAATTACACAGGGGAAAGGATAATGTACTGGGAACTGCTCAGAAGAATCTGATTTGTGGTGAGGGGAGAGAGATAAAAGCTCATTTAGGAACGACCTGAACATGCTGCGTAGGTAGCTGTTTATCAGTAAATATCTCCACTGAGATTAAGAAAAGCAGTAGCATAATAAATTAAGTACTTCCTGGTATGGTTACTGTACTGGTAACTCCCCAAAAGAATCTGGATTGTGGTGAGGGAACAGAGAAAAATGCTCATTTAGGACCTGCACTTACGAAGGGGGTAGTCAGCTGTATGTCAGCGAGTATCACTTCTGAGAATAAAAACAGCTGGAGCTTGTTAAGGTAATTTCACAGGGGAAAGCATAATGTACTGGGAACTCCTCAGAAGAATCTGATTTGTGGTGATGGGAGAGAGATAAAAGCTCATTTAGGAACGACATGAACATGCTGCCTAGGTAGCTGTTTATCAGTAAATATCTCCACTGAGATTAAGAAAAGCAGTAGCTTAATAAATTAAGTACTTCCTGGTATGTTTACTCTACTGGTAACTCCCCAAAAGAATCTGGATTGTGGGGAAGAACAGAGAAAAAAGCTCATTTAGGACCTGCACTTACGAAGGGGGTAGGAAGCTGTATATCAGGGAGTAAACCTTCTGAGAATAAAAACAGCTGGAGCTTGTTAAGGTAATTACACAGGGGAAAGGATAAAGTACTGAGAACTCCTCAGAAGAATCTGATTTGTTGGTGAGGGGTGAGAGATAAAAGCTCATTTAGGAACGACATGAACATGCTGCGTAGGTAGCTGTTTATCAGTAAATATCTCCACTGAGATTAAGAAAAGCAGTAGCTTAATAAATTAAGTACTTCCTGGTATGGTTACTGTACTGGTAACTCCCCAAAAGAATCTGGATTGTGGTGAGGGAATAGAGAAAAAAGCTCATTTAGGACCTGCACTTACGAAGGGGGTAGGCAGCTGTATATCAGGGAGTAAGCCTTCTGAGAATAAAAACAGCTGGAGCTTGTTAAGGTAATTACACAGGGGAAAGGATAATGTACTGGGAACTCCTCAGAAGAATCTGATTAGTCGTGAGGGGAGAGAGATAAAAGCTCATTCCGGAACGACAAGAACATGCTGCGTATGTAGCTGTTTATCAGTAAATATCTCCACTGAGATTAAGAAAAGCAGTAGCTTAATAAATTAAGTTCTTCCTGTTATGGTTACTGTACTGGTAACTCCCCAAAAGAATCTGGATTGTGGTGAGGGAACAGAGAAAAAAGCTCATTTAGGACCTGCACTTACGAAGGGGTAGGCAGTTGTATATAAATGAGTAAACCTTCTGAGAATAAAAACAGCTGGAGCTTGTTAAGGTAATTACACAGGGGAAAGGATAATGTACTGGAACTCCTCAGAAGAATCTGATTTGTGGTGAGGGGAGAGAGATAAAAGCTCATTTAGGAACGACATGAACGTGCTGCGTAGGTAGCTGTTTATCAGTAAATATCTCCACTGAGATTAAGAAAAGCAGTAGCTTAATAAATTAAGTACTTCCTGGTATGGTTACTGTACTGGTAACTCCCCAAAAGAATCTGGATATTGGTGAGGGAACAGAGAGAAAAGCACATTTAGGACCTGCACTTACGAAGGGGGTAGTCAGCTGTATATCAGGGAGTAAACCTTCTGAGAATAAAAACAGCTGGAGCTTGTTAAGGTAATTACACAGGGGAAAGGATAATGTACTGGAGACTCCTCAGAAGAATCTGATTTGTGGTGAGGGGAGAGAGATAAAAGCTCATTTAGGAACGACATGAACATGCTGCGTAGGTAGCTGTTTATCACTAAATATCTCCACTGAGATTAAGAAAAGCAGTAGCTTAATATATTAAGTACTTCCTGGTATGGTTACTGTACTGGTAACTCCCAAAAGAATCTGGATTGTGGTGAGGGAACAGAGAAAAAGCTCATTTAGGACCTGCACTTATGCAGGGGGTAGGCAGTTGTAAATCAGGGAGTATCGCTTCTGAGAATATAAACAGCTGGAGCTTGTTAAGGTAATTACACATGGGAAAGGATAATGTACTGAGAATTCGTCAGAAGAATCTGATTTGTGGTGAGGTGAGAGAGCTAAAAGCTCATTTAAGAATGAAATGAACATGCTGCATACGTAGCTGTTTATCAGTAAATATCTCCACTGAGATTAAGAAAAGCAGTTGCTTAATAAATTAAGTACTTCCTGGTATGGATACTCTACTGGTAACTCCCCAAAAGAATCTGGATTGTGGTGAGGGAACAGAGAAAAAAGCTCATTTAGGAACGACATGAACATGCTGCGTAGTTAGCTGTTTATCAGTAAATATCTCCACTGAGATTAAGAAAAGCAGTAGCTTAATAAATTAAGTACTTCCTGGTATGGTTACTGTACTGGTAACTCCCCCAAAGAATCTGGATTGTGGTGAGGGAACAGAGAAAAAAGCTCATTTAGGACCTGCACCTACGAAAGGGTAGGCAGCTGTATATCACGGAGTAAACCTTCTGAGAATAAAAACAGCTGGAGATGTTAAGGTAATTACACAGGGGAAAGGATAATGTACTGGGAACTCCACAGAAGAATCTGATTTGTCGTGAGGGTAGAGAGATAAAAGCTCCTTTAGGAACGACATGAACATGCTGGGTAAGTAGCTGTTTATCATTAGAAATCTCCACTGAGATTAAGAAAAGCAGTAGCTTAATAAATTAAGTACTTCCTGGTATGGATACTGTACTGGTAACTCCCCAAAAGAATCTGGATTGTGGTGAGGGAACAGAGAAAAAAGCTCATTTAGGAACGACATGAACATGCTGCGTAGGTAGCAGTTTATCAGTAAATATCTCCACTGAGATTAAGAAAAGCAGTAGCTTAATAAATTAAGTACTTCCTGGTATGGTTACTGTAGTGGTAACTCCCCAAAAGAATCTGGATTGTGGTGAGGGAACAGAGAAAAAAGCTCATTTAGGAACTGCACTTACGAAGGGGGTAGGCAGCTGTATATCAGGGAGTAAACCTTCTGAGAATAAAAACAGCTGGAGCTTGTTAAGCTAATTACACAGGGGAAAGGATAATGTACCGGGAACTCCTCAGAAGAATCTGATTTGTGGTGAGGGGAGAGAGATAAAAGCTCATTGAGGAACGACATGAACATGCTGCGTAGGTAGCAGTTTATCAGTAAATATCTCTACTGAGATTAAGAAAAGCAGTAGCGTAATAAATTAAGTACTTCCTGGTATGGATACTGTACTGGTAACTCCCCAAAAGAATCTGGATTGTGGTGAGGGAACAGAGAAAAAAGCTCATTTAGGACCTGCACCTACGAAAGGGTAGGCAGCTATATATCAGGGAGTAAACCTTCTGAGAATAAAAACAGCTGGAGCTTGTTAAGGTAATTACACAGGGGAAAGGATAATGTACCGGGAACTCCTCAGAAGAATCTGATTTGTGGTGAGGGGAGAGAGATAAAAGCTCATTGAGGAACGACATGAACATGCTGCGTAGGTAGCAGTTTATCAGTAAATATCTCCACTGCGATTAAGAAAGAAGTAGCTTAATAAATTAAGAACTTCCTGGTGTGGTTACTGTACTGGTAACTCCCCAAAAGAATCTGGATTGTGGTGAGGGAACAGAGTAAAAAGATCATTCATGACCTGCACCTACGAAGGGGGTAGGCAGCTGTATATCAGGGAGTAAACCTTCTGAGAATAAAAACAGGTGGAGCTTGTTAAGGTAATTACACAGGGGAAAGGATAATGTACTTGGAACTCCTCAGAAGAATCTGATTTGTGGTGAGGGGAGAGAGATAAAAGCTCATTTAGGAACGACATGAACATGCTGCGTAGGTAGCTGTTCATCAGCAAATATCTCCACTGAGATTAAGAAAAGCAGTAGCTTAATAAATTAAGTACTTCCTGGTATGGTTACTGTACTGGTAACTCCCCAAAAGAATCTGGATTGTGGTGAGGGAACAGAGAAAAAAGCTCATTTAAGACCTGCACTTACGAAGGGGGTAGGCAGCTGTATATCAGGGAGTAAACCTTGTGAGAATAAAAACAGCTGGAGCTTGTTAAGGTAATTACAAAGGGGAAAGGATAATGTACTGGGAACTCCTCAGAAGAATCTGATTTGTGGTGAGGGGAGAGAGATAAAAGCTCATTTAGGAACGACATGAACATGCTGCATACGTAGCTGTTTATCAGTAAATATCTCCACTGAGATTAAGAAAAGCAGTAGCGTAATAAATTAAGTACTTCCTGGTATGGATACTGTACTGGTAAATCCCCAAAAGAATCTGGATTGTGGTGAGGGAACAGAGAAAAAAGCTCATTTAGGACCTGCACCTACGAAGGGTAGGCAGCTGTATATCAGGGAGTAAACCTTCTGTGAATAAAAACAGCTGGAGCTTGTTAAGGTAATTACACATCGGAAAGGATAATGTACCGGGAACTCCTCAGAAGAATCTGATTTGTGGTGATGGGAGAGAGATAAAAGCTCATTGAGGAACGACATGAACATGCTGCGTAGGTTGCAGTTTATCAGTAAATATCTCCACTGAGATTAAGAAAAGAAGTAGCTTAATAAATTAAGAACTTCCTGGTGTGGTTACTGTACTGGTAACTCCCCAAAAGAATCTGGATTGTTGTGAGGGAACAGAGAAAAAAGATCATTCATGACGTGCACTTACGAAGGGGGTAGGCAGCTGTATATCAGGGAGTAAACCTTCTGAGAATAAAAACAGCTGGAGCTTGTTAAGGTAATTACACAGGGGAAAGGATAATGTACTGGGAACTCCTCAGAAGAATCTGATTTGTGGTGTGGGGAGAGAGATAAAAGCTCATTTAGGAACGACCTGAACATGCTGCGTAGGTAGCTGTTTATCAGTAAATATCTCCACTGAGATT